>NC_056725.1:673775129-673800110 GCF_019279795.1 Protopterus annectens | reverse complement strand
ACTAGACACACGTACACAACAGTACTGTATTATACCTTCCTTGATTGACATGTACAGCAGTAGTGAATTATACATTCCCAGAATGGCGTGTACACTAGTACTGTATTATGACTTCCTAGATTTACCTGTACATCAGTACTGTATTATACCTTCCTAGATTGACAGTGTACAGCAGTATTGTATTATATGTTCCTAAATTGACATGCACAGCAGTACTGTATTATAAGTTCCTAGAATGATGTGTACAGCAGTACTGTATTATACCTTCCAAGACTGAAATGTCCAGCAGTTCTGTATTAAACCTTCCTAGACTGATGTGTACAGCAGTAATGTATTATACCTTCCTAAACTGATGTGTACAGCAGTACTGTATTATAACTTCCAAGACTGACATGTACAGCAGTACTGTATTACACCTTCCAAGACTGACATGAACAGCAGTACTGTATTAAGCATTCCTAGATGAAAGTGTACTGCAGTGCGGTATTATACCTTAGCTCGAACAGGACCAAATACAAAATCCACGAACACTTCTTTTGAATAAAAAATACTTTTTTCTTTATTCAACTCGATCCACATAAAACAACTCTAGTAGTAGTAACACACTCCTGGTTAAGCGCTTTCATCTGAAGGACTCAGATTTCATCAGAACCAAGAACATACATTTTGTCTTCTTTTTATCTGTAAATTGGCGCCAAAATCACATTGTCTGACTGCCTTTTCTTAAAGGTACATATATACAAATGCTTGCATAACGTCTTAATCAAGAATGAAATGTTCATAAAGTGCTTGTGCAGAAATACATGAAATGCATGTAAAACAGATAGTTAAAAACTGTACTATACATACAACAAATATAACATTTAAATACATGAATGTTTAAAAAAATTAAAAACTGAAATTTGAACTTTACATGTGTTGAGTAGGAAGGGAATATCATATTAGCCCTAACAATAAGATGTTATTTATTATAAGGGGGTAAAACTAGCCATAAATGCAAATGCAATAAATACAATATATAAAGGCAATAAATAAAAGACCTATAAATAATTTAAGTCCTGTCCAGACTTAAAAAAGGCTTTATACTAATAAAATCATTTAACCCAGGTGCAGTGGTGGCATCACAAAGTATCTGCCACTCACTTTCTTTGTATGATAACCAAATTTTCCAATTACCACCATACATAGCTGTCTCCACCTGGTCAATGATCATAAAACTAAAAGTGTGTTCTTGTCCTTTCTCCAAAATATGCTTACTAAGGGCATTTTTTGTATCTTTCTTCTTGATTCTGTAGAGGTGTTCGTAAATTCTAGTCTTAAGTTTCCTTTCTGTTTTGCCTATGTAATAGGCAGAACAGAGTGAGCAAGTAGCCAGGTATACTACCCTCTGACTATTGCAATTTCACTAAACTCTTACACCTAGTTCTCATAAAGTTGTCAAGTATGACCACACTATTGCCATTAATACTTTTGCATTGCTTACAAAAACACATTTTTCAGAGCCCTTTTACCTTTTGTGTCCCTCCTGCCTCTTTTAATTCCAAAAGTTTTTTCAGATTAAGCGCAGTTTTGTAGACACAAATAGGGTTCTTGTCAAGGTTAACCAAGTTGGTGTCGGGTATGTTTAGTAACTCCCAGTGTCTTTTTATAATTTCTTTTACCAAGTTTGAAAAAGGACTATACAATATAATGCAAACTATTCTACTTGTGTGCAAATTCTTTTTATTGTTTTCTAATAAGACCTGACCTAACAAAGGTTTGTATTTAATGCCCCAATTTCCTTTGACATAATTGGCCACATTTTCTACCATTCTCTTTGGATACCTTCGATCCAAAAACATCCTTGAAATATCTTCTATTTCCTTTTCCATGATCTCGTGAAGAGCTCATCCTTACTGCACAAATAAACTGGCCCTTCACCACGTTTTTAAACACATGCTGTGGATGACAACTGGTGAATTCAATATAATCAAGTAGAAAAGATAGGCTTTCTAAAAATTTTTGAAGTAAAACCATCATGAGAAATACTAATAAAAGTGTCTAAGTATGAAATACCCACTTTGTCTACCTTATATGTAAACTTCAAAAATTCAGTACTAGAATTTAAATAGTCCACAAAAAACCGGATATCTTCTGAGGGCCCCTTCCAAATAATAAATAAATCGTCCAGGTACCTGGAATAAAGGGAAACATGTTGGTAAAATTGGCTAGGAAACAAAAACCTGTTTTCCCATTCAAGCATGACCAGGTTTGCAAATATGGGGGCACAAGATGCCCCCATAGCCACTCCCCTGGTCTGCCTAAAATATTCTCCATCATGAGAGATATAATTATGTTCTAGTATAAGCCCCATCATGTCTAATATAAGGCTAATTTTTTCCCAACTTAACTCTGAATACTTTTTTAGACTTTCCTCAAAAAATTCCAACCCAATTGAGGTAGGAATACATGAAAATAAATCTTTGACATCTATAGTTAAGAATGTCAAATTGTTAGACCAGACGTCAGGTGTAATTTTACTAAGGAATTCCCAAGAGTCTTTTATCATGTGAGGGACTTTATTGTATATATGTTTAGTCCATTGGTCAATAGATACTCCCATGTTATAGGTCTTAGAATATGAACCAGAAATAATAGGTCTAAAGGGTGGGGTCTCTATACATTTATGAATCTTAGGAATTCCAAAAATTCTAGCAAGCCTTGGGTATTCATTTCTCAAAAAATTATAAAGTTCTTCAGTTATGCGGTTGTCTAACAAGTATTCTTCTAATATTAAATCAATTCTATGATGCCCAATATTTATCTGATTTAAAGAAATTTCCTCATAATTTTCTGAGTTAAACAAAATATCCTGTATCGCCTTATTATAATTTTCTGAGTCAAAAATAATAATACCCCCTCCTTTGTCTGGTTTCATTAGTCTAATGTTTTTGTTATTAACTACATTTTTTAGACATTCTCTCTCCCCTCTAGTTAAATTATCCTCAAAAGGGGGAATAAATTTGTTTTAGACATAATATTACTTTTAATCTATAAATGTCTCTACAAACCATTTTTTCAAATGTTCCTACCTGAGGGTGGGAATTTGGTATATACGCATTTCTTTTCTTGAGTCTCTTCATGGTATGTAGTTCCCGAGTCATGGTCGCCTCTGAATTGAATAGCCAAATTAATTCTCCTACAAAAGTTTAATTTCCTTTATTGTATCTATTAACTTAAAATTAACTGATGGGATATACTTCATACCTTTGCTAAATAGATTGAAAAATTCATTGGTAATAAAAAAGTTTGTATAATTGTATACTTTAAAACCTGCAAAAGAAAGAATCACGGGCCCCTGATTATGTGTACCATTAATATGTATACTAAATTGTCCTTCTGGACTGTCATTCGTCCCTTGGGCTCCCATTTCTCTCTCTATACAAACCCCTGGTTCTGGGGTCTGTAGGTCATGATTTACTAGAACCAGGTGACAGGTTACAGTTTCTTTCTTGTTGTTAATGCCTTCTTTTTTACCCTTAACTATTTCCTCTGATATTGTTTTGGTGCAGGATGGTGTCTCCCCCCTTGAAAATTTAAGTTTTCGTCTAACCTCTCCTTTCTGTTATACGTATTCATATCCAAAATTTCCTGTCCTTGGTTAAATTTTCTACCCTCTAATGGTCGAGGCCAGATGTAAACTTGGTGTTCCCTATATAAACCAATGTCCCTTTCTATTTTCCTTAATTTCCTACTGTACACATTTTTGGCTTTGTTTTCTGCATATAAAAACTGCTTATGATATAATTCTTGCCATTCATCAAATCTGTTATTGTTCACTATTTCTTCTGCTCAGAATTTCCACCTCATTCAGTAAAGGGAAATTTTCCCATCATTATATTTGATTAGTTTCTTTATAAAACAAAACCAAACTCATCAAACATTTCATTAAAATCACTCTTAATTTCATCTTCGCATCTTAAACCAAGCGGTAGTTTAAAAATCTAATCCCTTTGGGACAATGCCTAAAGTAAGACACTTTCCCAAATATGCATTATCAATTTTTGCACATTTCAAAATAGTAAGTTTTTTACCTAATGCAGTAATCTTGTCTTTCATATGTTCACAAGAATGCACATTTCTTTCTTTATTTAAAGCATTGGTAACCCCTTCCGAAAAATAAACACTTTCATCATTTAGAAATTCATTCAAACAATCATTTAAATCATTTCTCATACTTTGCTTGTTAACATATTTGTGCTTATTTTTACAATTAGAAGTCATTTCACTGTCTCTAAATTCAGTTCGTTGCTTAGTCGTTAGAGTATTAGACATAGATGCAGCATATGTTTTAGTTACCTTTTTGTCTTTCGGTTTTGCACCCAATTTACAGAATTCATCACGCTGCAATATACTTAAATCAAAAGTGAAATCACCTGCTGGTGAAAGGTTGATATCAACCTCTTTGTTTTCCAAGTCTAATCTTGTAATAGGCGTTTCAGTAGAATGACATTGTCCTTGTCCGCTCGAATCTCCTCATCAGTGGCAAAAATATCCATATCTCTCGGTGACGACTGTATTTCAGTCCCTGATTTATTCTTTAACATCTCCGTAATACCAACGGTCTGTATACTGTCTGTAAGCTTCCCCACAAGCTCGAGAAGCCTACTGACGCCGCCTGCAATGACGCCACTTCACCGAAGTCTCCGTGTATTCAGTCCTGCTCAATGAAGCAGTTGGAGAAGCGGTCTCAGCCATATCAACAACAAAATAAAGTAAAGAGAATGACCCAAAGGTAAAAACTCAAAAGCAAATAAGCGAAGACCACTCCTTAGCTCGAACAGGACCAAATACAAAATCCACGAACACTTCTTTTGAATAAAAAATACTTTTTTCTTTATTCAACTCGATCCACATAAAACAACTCTAGTAGTAGTAACACACTCCTGGTTAAGCGCTTTCATCTGAAGGACTCAGATTTCATCAGAACCAAGAACATACATTTTGACTTCTTTTTATCTGTAAATTGGCGCCAAAATCACATTGTCTGACTGCCTTTTCTTAAAGGTACATATATACAAATGCTTGCATAACGTCTTAATCAAGAATGAAATGTTCATAAAGTGCTTGTGCAGAAATACATGAAATGCATGTAAAACAGATAGTTAAAAACTGTACTATACATACAACAAATATAACATTTAAATACATGAATGTTTAAAAAAATTAAAAACTGAAATTTGAACTTTACATGTGTTGAGTAGGAAGGGAATATCATATTAGCCCTAACAATAAGATGTTATTTATTATAAGGGGGTAAAACTAGCCATAAATGCAAATGCAATAAATACAATATATAAAGGCAATAAATAAAAGACCTATAAATAATTTAAGTCCTGTCCAGACTTAAAAAAGGCTTTATACTAATAAAATCATTTAACCCAGGTGCAGTGGTGGCATCACAAAGTATCTGCCACTCACTTTCTTTGTATGATAACCAAATTTTCCAATTACCACCATACATAGCTGTCTCCACCTGGTCAATGATCATAAAACTAAAAGTGTGTTCTTGTCCTTTCTCCAAAATATGCTTACTAAGGGCATTTTTTGTATCTTTCTTCTTGATTCTGTAGAGGTGTTCGTAAATTCTAGTCTTAAGTTTCCTTTCTGTTTTGCCTATGTAATAGGCAGAACAGAGTGAGCAAGTAGCCAGGTATACTACCCTCTGACTATTGCAATTTCCGACTAAACTCTTACACCTAGTTCTCATAAAGTTGTCAAGTATGACCACACTATTGCCATTAATACTTTTGCATTGCTTACAAAAACCACATTTTTTCGTAGCCCCTTTTACCTTTTGTGTCCCTCCTGCCTCTTTTAATTCCAAAAGTTTTTTCAGATTAAGCGCAGTTTTGTAGACACAAATAGGGTTCTTGTCAAGGTTAACCAAGTTGGTGTCGGGTATGTTTAGTAACTCCCAGTGTCTTTTTATAATTTCTTTTACCAAGTTTGAAAAAGGACTATACAATATAATGCAAACTATTCTACTTGTGTGCAAATTCTTTTTATTGTTTTCTAATAAGACCTGACCTAACAAAGGTTTGTATTTAATGCCCCAATTTCCTTTGACATAATTGGCCACATTTTCTACCATTCTCTTTGGATACCTTCGATCCAAAAACATCCTTGAAATATCTTCTATTTCCTTTTCCATGATCTCTCGTGAAGAGCTCATCCTTACTGCACAAATAAACTGGCCCTTCACCACGTTTTTAAACACATGCTGTGGATGACAACTGGTGAATTCAATATAATCGTTAGAAAAGGTAGACTTTCTAAAAATTTTTGAAGTAAAACCATCATGAGAAATACTAATAAAAGTGTCTAAGTATGAAATACCCACTTTGTCTACCTTATATGTAAACTTCAAAAATTCAGTACTAGAATTTAAATAGTCCACAAAAAACCGGATATCTTCTGAGGGCCCCTTCCAAATAATAAATAAATCGTCCAGGTACCTGGAATAAAGGGAAACATGTTGGTAAAATTGGCTAGGAAACAAAAACCTGTTTTCCCATTCAAGCATGACCAGGTTTGCAAATATGGGGCACAAGATGCCCCATAGCCACTCCCCTGGTCTGCCTAAAATATTCTCCATCATGAGAGATATAATTATGTTCTAGTATAAGCCCCATCATGTCTAATATAAGGCTAATTTTTCCCAACTTAACTCTGAATACTTTTTTAGACTTTCCTCAAAAATTCCAACCCAATTGAGGTAGGAATACATGAAAATAAATCTTTGACATCTATAGTTAAGAATGTCAAATTGTTAGACCAGACGTCAGGTGTAATTTTACTAAGGAATTCCCAAGAGTCTTTTATCATGTGAGGGACTTTATTGTATATATGTTTAGTCCATTGGTCAATAGATACTCCCATGTTATAGGTCTTAGAATATGAACCAGAAATAATAGGTCTAAAGGGTGGGGTCTCTATACATTTATGAATCTTAGGAATTCCAAAATTCTAGCAAGCCTTGGGTATTCATTTCTCAAAAAATTATAAAGTTCTTCAGTTATGCGGTTGTCTAACAAGTATTCTTCTAATATTAAATCAATTCTATGATGCCCAATATTTATCTGATTTAAAGAAATTTCCTCATAATTTTCTGAGTTAAACAAAATATCCTGTATCGCCTTATTATAATTTTCTGAGTCAAAAATAATAATACCCCCTCCTTTGTCTGGTTTCATTAGTCTAATGTTTTTGTTATTAACTACATTTTTTAGACATTCTCTCTCCCCTCTAGTTAAATTATCCTCAAAAGGGGGAATAAATTTGTTTTTAGACATAATATTACTTTTTAATCTATAAATGTCTCTACAAACCATTTTTTCAAATGTTCCTACCTGAGGGTGGGAATTTGGTATATACGTACTTCTTTTCTTGAGTCTCTCTTCATGGTATGTAGTTCCCGAGTCATGGTCGTCTCTGAATTGAATAGCCAAATTAATTCTCCTACAAAAAAGTTTAATTTCCTTTATTGTATCTATTAACTTAAAATTAACTGATGGGATATACTTCATACCTTTGCTAAATAGATTGAAAAATTCATTGGTAATAAAAAAGTTTGTATAATTGTATACTTTAAAACCTGCAAAAGAAAGAATCACGGGCCCCTGATTATGTGTACCATTAATATGTATACTAAATTGTCCTTCTGGACTGTCATTCGTCCCTTGGGCTCCCATTTCTCTCTCTATACAAACCCCTGGTTCTGGGGTCTGTAGGTCATGATTTACTAGAACCAGGTGACAGGTTACAGTTTCTTTCTTGTTGTTAATGCCTTCTTTTTATCCTTAACTATTTCCTCTGATATTGTTTTGGTGCAGGATGGTGTCTCCCCCCTTGAAAATTTAAGTTTTCGTCTAACCTCTCCTTTCTGTTATACGTATTCATATCCAAAATTTCCTGTCCTTGGTTAAATTTTCTACCCTCTAATGGTCGAGGCCAGATGTAAACTTGGTGTTCCCTATATAAACCAATGTCCCTTTCTATTTTCCTTAATTTCCTACTGTACACATTTTTGGCTTTGTTTTCTGCATATAAAAACTGCTTATGATATAATTCTTGCCATTCATCAAATCTGTTATTGTTCACTATTTCTTCGTTCAGAATTTCCACCTCATTCAGTAAAAGGGAAATTTTCCCATCATTATATTTGATTAGTTTCTTTATAAAACAAAAACCAAACTCATCAAACATTTCATTAAAATCACTCTTAATTTCATCTTCGTACCTTAAACCAAGCGGTAGTTTAAAAAATCTAATCCCCTTTGGGACAATGCCTAAAGTAAGACACTTTCCCAAATATGCATTATCAATTTTTGCACATTTCAAAATAGTAAGTTTTTTACCTAATGCAGTAATCTTGTCTTTCATATGTTCACAAGAATGCACATTTCTTTCTTTATTTAAAGCATTGGTAACCCCTTCCGAAAAATAAACACTTTCATCATTTAGAAATTCATTCAAACAATCATTTAAATCATTTCTCATACTTTGCTTGTTAACATATTTGTGCTTATTTTTACAATTAGAAGTCATTTCACTGTCTCTAAATTCAGTTCGATTTAGTCGTTAGAGTATTAGACATAGATGCAGCATATGTTTTAGTTACCTTTTTGTCTTTCGGTTTTGCACCCAATTTACAGAATTCATCACGCTGCAATATACTTAAATCAAAAGTGAAATCACCTGCTGGTGAAAGGTTGATATCAACCTCTTTGTTTTCCAAGTCTAATCTTGTAATAGGCGTTTCAGTAGAATGACATTGTCCTTGTCCGTTCGGAATCTCCTCATTAGTGGCAAAAATATCCATATCTCTCGGTGACGACTGTATTTCAGTCCCTGATTTATTCTTTAACATCTCCGTAATACCAACGGTCTGTATACTGTCTGTAAGCTTCCCCACAAGCTCGAGAAGCCTACTGACGTCGCCCTGCAATGACGTCACTTCCGCCCGAAGCTCCGTGTATTCAGTCCTGCTCAATGAAGCAGTTGGAGAAGCGGTCTCAGCCATATCAACAACAAAATAAAGTAAAGAGAATGACCCAAAGGTAAAAACTCAAAAGCAAATAAGCGAAGACCACTCCTTAGCTCGAACAGGACCAAATACAAAATCCACGAACACTTCTTTTGAATAAAAAATACTTTTTTCTTTATTCAACTCGATCCACATAAAACAACTCTAGTAGTAGTAACACACTCCTGGTTAAGCGCTTTCATCTGAAGGACTCAGATTTCATCAGAACCAAGAACATACATTTTGACTTCTTTTATCTGTAAATTGGCCAAAATCACATTGTCTGACTGCCTTTTCTTAAAGGTACATATATACAAATGCTTGCATAACGTCTTAATCAAGAATGAAATGTTCATAAAGTGCTTGTGCAGAAATACATGAAATGCATGTAAAACAGATAGTTAAAAACTGTACTATACATACAACAAATATAACATTTAAATACATGAATGTTTAAAAAAATTAAAAACTGAAATTTGAACTTTACATGTGTTGAGTAGGAAGGGAATATCATATTAGCCCTAACAATAAGATGTTATTTATTACAAGCGGCTAAACCTCGCCATAAATGCAAATGCAATAAATACAATATATAAAGGCAATAAATAAAAGACCTATAAATAATTTAAGTCCTGTCCAGACTTAAAAAAGGCTTTATACTAATAAAATCATTTAACCCAGGTGCAGTGGTGGCATCACAAAGTATCTGCCACTCACTTTCTTTGTATGATAACCAAATTTTCCAATTACCACCATACATAGCTGTCTCCACCTGGTCAATGATCATAAAACTAAAAGTGTGTTCTTGTCCTTTCTCCAAAATATGCTTACTAAGGGCATTTTTTGTATCTTTCTTCTTGATTCTGTAGAGGTGTTCGTAAATTCTAGTCTTAAGTTTCCTTTCTGTTTTGCCTATGTAATAGGCAGAACAGAGTGAGCAAGTAGCCAGGTATACTACCCTCTGACTATTGCAATTTCCGACTAAACTCTTACACCTAGTTCTCATAAAGTTGTCAAGTATGACCACACTATTGCCATTAATACTTTTGCATTGCTTACAAAAACCACATTTTTTCGTAGCCTTTTACCTTTTGTGTCCCTCCTGCCTCTTTTAATTCCAAAAGTTTTTTCAGATTAAGCGCAGTTTTGTAGACACAAATAGGGTTCTTGTCAAGGTTAACCAAGTTGGTGTCGGGTATGTTTAGTAACTCCCAGTGTCTTTTTATAATTTCTTTTACCAAGTTTGAAAAAGGACTATACAATATAATGCAAACTATTCTACTTGTGTGCAAATTCTTTTTATTGTTTTCTAATAAGACCTGACCTAACAAAGGTTTGTATTTAATGCCCCAATTTCCTTTGACATAATTGGCCACATTTTCTACTATTCTCTTTGGATACCTTCGATCCAAAAACATCCTTGAAATATCTTCTATTTCCTTTTCCATGATCTCTCGTGAAGAGCTCATCCTTACTGCACGAATAAACTGGCCCTTCACCACGTTTTTAAACACATGCTGTGGATGACAACTGGTGAATTCAATATAATCGTTAGAAAAGGTAGACTTTCTAAAAATTTTTGAAGTAAAACCATCATGAGAAATACTAATAAAAGTGTCTAAGTATGAAATACCCACTTTGTCTACCTTATATGTAAACTTCAAAAATTCAGTACTAGAATTTAAATAGTCCACAAAAAACCGGATATCTTCTGAGGGCCCCTTCCAAATAATAAATAAATCGTCCAGGTACCTGGAATAAAGGGAAACATGTTGGTAAAATTGGCTAGGAAACAAAAACCTGTTTTCCCATTCAAGCATGACCAGGTTTGCAATCAGTACTGTATTATACCTGTATTATACCTTCCTAGATTGACAGTGTACAGCAGTATTGTATTATATGTTCCTAAATTGACATGTACAGCAGTACTGTATTTTAAGTTCCTAGAATGACGTGTACAGCAGTACTGTATTATACCTTCCAAGACTGAAATGTCCAGCAGTTCTGTATTAAACCTTCCTAGACTGATGTGTACAGCAGTAATGTATTATACCTTCCTAGACTGATGTGTACAGCAGTACTGTATTATAACTTCCAAGACTGACATGTACAGCAGTAATTTATTACACCTTCCAAGACTGACGTGAACAGCAGTACTGTATTAAGCATTCCTAGATGAAAGTGTACTGCAGTGCGGTATTATACCTTCCCAGACTGACATGAACAGCAGTACTGTATTATACCTTCCTAAATTTATGTGTATAGCAGTACAATATTCTACCTTCCTAGATTGACATACATCAGTACTGTATTATACCTTCCTAGACTGACGTGTACAGCAGTACTCTATTATACATTCCTAGACTGATATCTACAGTAGTACTGTATTATACCTTCCTAGATTGACTTGTACAGCAGTGCTGTATTATACCTTCCTAGACTGACGTGTACAGCTGTCCTGTATTATACATTTCTAGATTGACATGTACAGCAGTACTGCATTATACTTTTCCTAGATTGACGAGTACAGCAGTACTGTATTATACCTTCCTAGATTGAAGTGAAAAGCAGTACTATATTATACGTTCCTCGATTGACGTGTACAGCAGTGCTGTATTATACTTTGCTATACTGACGTGTACAGTAGTACTTTATTATACCTTCCTAGACTGACAGTGTACAGCAGTACTGTATCATAACTTCCTAAATTGACATGTACAGCAGTACTGTATTATACCTTCCTTGACTGATGTGTACAGCAGAACCGTATTATAACTTCCGAGACTGACGTGTAAAGCAGGTCTGTATAATACCTTCATAGACTGACATGTACAGCAGTACTATATTATACCTTCCTAGACAGACATGTACAGTAGTACTGTATTATACCTTCCAAGATGGAAGTGTACAGCAGCACAGTATTATACCTTCCTAGACTGACGTGTACAGTAGTACTGTATTATACCTTCCTAGATGGAATTGTACAGCAGTAGTGTATTATACCTTCCTAGACTGACGTGTAAGTATTACTGTATTATACATTCCTAGACTGACATGTACAGCAGTACTGTATTATACCTTCCTAGACTGACATGTACAGCAGTACTGTATTATATCTTCCTAGATGGAAGTGTACAGCTGTACTGTATTATGCCTTCCTAGGCTGACGTCTACAGAAGGAATGTGTTATACCTTTCTAGACTGACTTGTACAGCAGTACTGAATTACAACTTCCTAGACTGACGTGTACAGCACAACTGCATTATACCTTCGTAGACTGACGTGTACAACAGTACTGTATTATACTTTCCTAGATTGACATCTACCGCAGTACTGTATTATACCTTCCTAGATTGACTTGTACAGCAGTACTGCATTATGCCTTCCTAGATTGACATCTACAGCAATCCTGTATTATACCTTCCTACACATCAAACTAGCAAGGTATAATATAGCAGTCCTGTATTATATCTTCCTAGACTGATGTGTACAGCAGTACTTTATTATACCTTCAAGAATCACGTGTATAGCAGTATTGTATTATATTATCCTAGACTGACGTGTACAGCAATACTGTATTATACCTTTTGAGACTGACATGTACAACAGTACTGCATTTTACCTTTCCTAGATTGACATGTACAGCAGTACTGTATTATATCTTCCTAGAATAATGTGTACAGCAGGAGTGTATTATACCTTCCTAGACTGACATGTACAGCAGTAATGTATTATACCTTCCTAGACAGACGTGCATGACAGTACTGTATTATACCTTCCTTGATTGACATGTACAGCATTACTGTATTATACCTTTCTAGACTGACATGTACAACAGTACTGCATTATACCTTTCCTAGAATGACATGTACAGCAGTACTGTATTATATCTTCCTTGGCTGACGTGTACAGCAGTACTGTATTATACCTTCCTAGACTGAAATGTGCAGCAGTACTGTTTTATACCTTTGTAGACTGACATGTACAGCAGTAATGTATTATACCTCCTAGACTGATGTGTACAGCAGTACTGTATTATACATACCTAGAGTGACATGTACAGCAATATTGTATTATACCTTCTGAGACTGATGAATACAGCAGCACTGTATTATACCTTCCTAGACTGACATGTACAGCAGAACTGTATTGTACCTTCCTAGATTAATTTGTGCAGCAGTACTGTATTATACCATCCTAGATTGACTTGTACAACAGTACTGTATTATACCTTCCAAGACTGATGTGTACAGCAGGACTGTAATAAATCTTCCTAGACTGATGTGTACAGTAGTACTGTATTATACCTTCCTAGACTGACCTGAGCAGCAGTACTGTATTATAACTTCCTAGATGGACGTGTACAGCAGTCCTGAATTATACCTTCCTAGACTCATGTGTACAGCAGTACTGTGTCATACCTTAATCGACTGACGTGTACAGCAGTACTGTGTTATACCTTCCTTGACTGATGTGTACAGCAGTACTGTATTATACCCTCCTAGACTGACGTGCACAGCAGTACTGTATTATACCGTCATTGATTAACATATACAGCAGTACAGAATTATACATTCCCAGAATGGCGTGTACACCAGTACTGTATTATACCTTACTAGATATCAATAAAAAGCAGTACTGTATTATACCTTCCTAGACTGACTTGTACAGCAGGAGTGTATTATACCTTACTACACTGATGTGTACAGCAGTACTGTATTATACCTTCCTTGACTAACGTTTACAGTAGTACTGTATTATACCTTCCTACTCTGACATCTACAGTAGTACTGTGTTTTACCTTCCTAGATTGACGTGAACAGCAGTGCTGTATTATACTTCCTTGACTGACGTGTACAGCTGTACTGTATTATACCTTCCTAGATTGACATGTACAGCAGTATTATATTATACCTTCCTCAACTGACATATACAGCAGTACTGTATTATACTTTGCTAGACTGACATGTACAGCATTACTTTATTATACCTTCCTAGACTGACATGTACAGCAGTACTGCATTATACTTTTCCTAGATTGATGAGTACAACAGTACTGTATTATAACTTCCTAAATTGACATGTACAGCAGTACTGTATTATACCTTCCTAGACTGACGTGTACAGCAGAACTGTATTATAACTTCCTCGACTGACATATGCAGCAGTACTGTATTTTACCTTCCCAGACTTTTTACAGCAGTATTGTATTATACCTTCCTAGATGGAAGTGTACAGCAGTACTGTATGATACCTTCCTAGACTGACGTGTATAGCAGTACTGTATTATACCTTCCTACAATGACATGTACAACAGTTCTGTATTATATCTTCCAAGACTATGTACAACAGTACTGTATTATACCTTCCTAGATGGAAGTTACAGCAGTACTGTATTATATCTTCCTAGACTGACCTGGACAGCAGTACTGTATTATACCTTCCTAGATTTACGTATACAGCAGTACTGTTTAATACCTTCCTAGACTGATGTGTAAAGCAGGTCTGTATTATACCTTCCTAGACTGACATGTACAGTTGTACTGTATTATACCTTCCTAGATGAAAGTCTAGAGCAGTACTGTATTATAACTTCCTAGACTGACATGTACAGCAGTACTGTATTATAACTTCCGAGATGGAGGTGTACAGCTATACTGTATTATGCCTTCCTAGACTGACATGTACAGAAATAATGTATTATACCTTTCTAGACTGACATGTTCAGCAGTACTGTATTAAAACTTCCTAGCATGACATGTACAGCAGTACTGAATTACAACTTCGTAGACTTGACGTGTACAACACGACTGCATTATACCTTCATAGACTGACGTGTACAGCAGTACTGTATTTTTCCTTCCTAGATTGACATCTACCGCAGTACTGTATTATACCTTCCTAGAATGACGTGAACAGCAGTACTCTATTATACCTTCCTAGATTGACATCTACAGCAATCCTGCATTATACCTTCCTACTTGTCAGTCTAGGAAGGTTTAATACACCAGTACTGTATTATATCTTCCTAGACTGACATGTACAGCAGTACTTTATTATAACTTCCAAGAATGACATGTACAGCAGTACTGCATTATACCTTCCTAGACTGATGTGAACAGCAGTACTGTATTATACCTTCCTAGACTGACGAGTACAGCAGTAATGTATTATACCTCCGGTGACTGACGTGTACAGCAGTACTGTATTACCCCTTAATAGACTGGCATATGCAGCAGTACTGTGTTATACTTTCCTAGATGAAAGTGTACAGCAGTACTGTATTATACCTTCCTAAACTAATGTGTACAGCAGTAGTGTATTATACCATCCTAGACTGATGTGTACAGCAGTACTGTATTATACCTTCCTAGACTGATGTGTACAACAGTACTGTATTATACTTGCCTAGACTGACATGTACACTAGTACTCTATGATACCTTCCAAGACTTACATGCACAGCAGTACTGTATTATACCTTGCTATATTTATGTGTACAGCAGTGCTGTATTATACCTTCCTAGAGTGACGTGTATAGCAGTACTGTATTATACCTTCTTCGACTGATTTGTACAGCAGTACTGTTTTATACCTTCTTATACTGACATGTTCAGCAGTACTGAATTATGGGGTCTATATTATAGCATCGAACACGTAAAAAAGCGAACGGTGATTGATCAACGTGATTAAAGAGAAAGCTTACAATCTCGAACTGTCAGATCAGTGATTTTTTTCTCAGGGGAAAAAAACGCTGATCCAAAACACATACACAAAACACAAGCACACCAAACAAACAAAAATTCACACACATACACCTAAAATCTGATACCTAACCCTACACTAAACTATGCAAACACCACTAACTACCCACTTACCTTAACCCAAACCCTAACCCTAAGGTCCGTCACTATCGCACACTCACCTCACCCGCTCCCTAACCCTAACTCACATAAATCCGCCCTAACCCTCATGTCCACTCAATCGCACACACACCTAACCCAAGCCCTAACCCTAACTCACCTAAATCACCCTAACACTCACATCCACACAGTCGCACACTTACCTGAATCCGACCCGTATCTTTCGACCATAACACTGAAAATACCAAAGCAACAGAAACGGACAACCAAATTCTTTCCCTAGGGAAAAATTTGAGTTTCTGCTGCTTCGATATTTTACAGTTTCCCGAAAATAAGTTTGATCAATCCGCGTTCGCTTTTTTAAGCATTCTAGGATATAATATAGACCCGAATTATGCCTTCCTTGATTGACATGCACAGCAGTACTGTATTATACCTTCCTTGATTGACATGTACAGCTATACTGAATTATAAATTCCTAGAATGGCGTGTACACCAGTACTGTATTATAAGTTCCTAGACTGACGTGTAGAGCAGTACTGTATTATACCTTCCTAGACTGGCATGTACATCAGTACTGTATTATACCTTCCAAGGCTGACATGTACCCCAGTTCTGTATTATAACTTCCTAGATGGAAGTGTACAGCAGTGTATTATACCTTCCTAGACAGACATGTACAGAAGTACTGTATTATACCTTCCTAGACTGACATGTACAGCAGTACTGTATTATACCTTCCTAGATTGATGTATACAGCAGTACTGTATTATACTTTCCTAGACTGAGATGTACAGCAGTACTATATTATACCTTCCTACACTAACGTGCAGTAGTACTGTATTATACCTTCCTAGACTGACATGTACAGCAGTATTGTATTATACCTTCCTAGATTGATGTATACAGCAGTACTGTATTATACCTTCCTAGACTGAGATGTGCAGCAGTACTGTATTATACCTTCCTAGATTGATGTATACAGCAGTACTGTATTATACCTTCCTAGACTGAGATGTGCAGCAGTACTGTATTATACCTTCCTAGATTGATGTATACAGCAGTACTGTATTATACCATCCTAGACTGATGTGTACAGCAGTACTGTATTATACCTTCCTACACTGACTTGTACAGTAGTACTGTATTATACTTTGCTAGACTGACATGTACAGCAGTGCTGTATTATACCCTCCTAGACTGACTTGTACAGCAGTACTGAATTACAACTTCCCAAACTGACGTGTACAGCAGGACTGCATTACACCTTCGTAGACTGACGTGTACAGCACTACTGTATTATACCTTCCTAGATTGACATCTACAGCAATCCTGTATTATACCTTCCTACACGTCAGTCTAGGAAGGTATAACACAGGAGTACTGTATTATATATTCCTAGACTGACGTGTACAGCAGTACTTTATTATTACTTCCAAGAATGACGCATACAGCAGTACTGTATTATGCCTTCCTAGACTGATGTGAACAGCAGTACTGTATTATACCTTCCTAGACTGATGAGAACAGCAGTACTGTATTATACCTTCGGAGACTGACGTATACAGCAGTACTATATTACCCCTTAATAGGCTGACGAGTACAGGGGCAGCCACGGTGGTGGGGCGGCCATGGCGTTACAGTGGTTAGCATTGTTGCCTAACAGCAAGAAGTACTCCGGTTCAATCCTTGGCTGGGGTGCCTTCTGTGCGGAGTCTGCATGTCCTCCCTGTGGTCGCGTGGGGTTCCTCTGGCTGCTCCGGTTTCCTCCCACATCCCAAAGACATGCTACAGGTGGATTGGACACTCTAAATTGGCCCTACGTGTGAGTGCGTGTGTGCCTTCTGTGGAAGGTTGGATGCCGGCCTGTCAACTGAACACTGTAAAACTCCACTGCCAATCATGAACGGACAGGTGATCTGCTGTGGCGACCCCAAACCGGGAAAAAGCCGAAAGAAGAAGAAGAAGAAGACTGATGTGTAGAGCAGTACTGTATTAGACCTTCCTAGACTGACGTGTACAGCAGTACTGTATTATACCTTCATAGACTGATGTGTACAGCAGTACTGTATTATACCTTCCTAGACTGATGTGTACAGCAGTACTGTATTATACCTGCCTAGACTGACATGTACAGTAGTACTGTATTATATCTTCCTAGACTTACATGTACAGCAGTACTGTATTATACCATCCTATATTGACGTGTACAGCAGTGCTGTATTATACCATCCTAGACTGACGTGTACAGCAATACTGTATTATACCTTTCGAGACTGACATGTACAACAGCACTGCATTATACCTTTCCTAGAATGACATGTACAGCAGTACTGTATTATATCTTCCTAGACTGACGTGTACAGCAGTACTGTATTATATCTTCCTAGACTGAAATGTGCAGCAGTACTGTATTATACCTTTGTAGACTGACATGTACAGCAGTACTGTATTACACCTTCTTAGACTGTCATGTACAGCAGGACTGCATTATACCTTCCTAGACTTTCATCTACAGCAATACTGCATTATACCTTCCTAGATTGACATCTACAGCAGTAATGTATTATACCTCCTAGACTGATGTTTACAGCAGTACTGTATTATACATACCTAGAGTGACATGTACAGCAATATTGTATTATACCTTCCGAGACTGACGTATACAGCAGCACTGTATTATACCTTCCGAGACTGACGTGTACAGCAGTACTGTATTATACCTTCCTAGATTAAAGTGTACAGCAGTACTGTATTATACATTCCTAGATTGATGTGTACAGCAGTACTATATTATATCTTCCAAGACTGATGTGTACAGCAGTACTGTATTATACCTTCCTAGACTGACTTGTACAGTAGTACTCTATTATGCCTTCCTGGACTGATGTGAACAGCAGTACTGTATTATACCTTCCTAGATTGACGTGTACAGCAGTACTGTATTATAGCTTCCTAGACTGACGTGCACAGCAGTACTGTATTATACCTTAATTGATTAACATATACAGCAGTACTGAATTATACATTCCCAGAATGGCGTGTACACCAGTACTGTATTATACCTTCCTTGATTGATGTGTACAGCAGTACTATATTATACCTTCCAAGTTTGAAAGTGTACAGCAATATTGTATAATACCTTCCTAAATTGACATGTACAACAGTACTGTATTATACCTTCCTAGACTGATGTGTCCAGCAGTACTGTATTATACCTTCCTAGATGATGTGTACAGCAGTACTGTATTTTACCTTCCTAGACTGACGTGTACAGCAGTCGTGTATTATACCTTCCGAGACTGACATGTACAGCAGTACTGTATTACACCTTCCTAGACTGACATGTACAGCAGTATTGCAATATACCTTCCTAGATAAAAGTGAAAAGCAGTACTGTATTATACCTTCCTAGACCGACTTGTACAGCAGTAGTGAATTATACCTTCTTAGACTGACGTGTACAGCAGGAGTGTATTATACCCTACTAGACTGATGTGTACAGCAGTACTGTATTATGCCTTCCTTGACTAACGTGTAAAGTAGTACTGTATTATACCTTCCTAGACTGACATCTACAGTAGTACTGTATTATACCTTCCTAGACTGACGTGTACAGCTGTACTGTATTATACCTTTCTAGACTCACATGTATAGCAGTACTGCATTATACTTTTCCTAGATTGACGAGTACAGCAGTACTGTATTATACCTTCCTAGATTGACGTGTACAGCAGTACTATATTATACCTTCCTCGACTGACATGTACAGCAGTACTGTATTATACTTTGTTAGACTGACGTGTACAGTAGTACTTTATTTTAGCTTCCTTGATTGACATGTACAGCAGGACTGAATTATACATTCCCAGACTGGCATTTACAGCAGTACTGTATTATACCTACCTAGATTGTCATGTACAGCAGTACTGTATTATACCTTCCTAGACTGACAGTGTACAGCAGTACTGTATTATAACTTCCTAAATTGACATGTACAGCAGTACTGTAATATATCTTCCTTGACTGACGTGTACAGCAGAACTGTATTATAACTTCCAAGACTGATGTATACAGCAGTACTGTATTATACCTTCCTAGACTGTTTACAGCAGAACTGTATTATACCTTCATAGATGGAAGTGTACAGCAGTACTGTATGATACCTTCCAAGACTGACGTGTACAGTAGTACTGTATAATACCTTCCTACAGTGACATGTACAACAGTACTGTATTATACCTTCCTAGATGGAAGTTACAGCAGTACTGTATTCTATCTAACTAGACTGACTTGGACAGCAGGACTGTATTATACGTTCCTAGATTGACGTATACAGCAGTACTGTATTATACCTTCCTAGACTGACGTGTAAAGCAGGTCTGTATAATACCTTCCTAGACTGACATGTACAGCAGTACTATATTATACCTTCATAGACTGACATGTACAGCAGTACTGTATTATATCTTCCTAGAAGGAAGTGTACAGCAGTACAGTATTATACCTTCCTAGACTGATGTGTACAGTAGTACTGTATTATATCTTCCTAGATGGAAGTGTATAGCAGTAGTGTATTATACCTTCCGAGACTGAAGTGTAAGCATTACTGTATTAAGCCTTCCTAGACTGACATGTACAGCAGTACTACATTATACCTTCCTAGATGGAATTGTACAGCTGTACTGTATTATGCCTTCCTAGACTGACGTGTACAGAAGTAATGTATTATACCTTTCTAGACTGACATGTACAGCAGTACTGTATTAAAACTTCCTGGACTGACTTGTACAGCAGTACTGAATTACAACTTCCTAGGCTGACGTGTACAGCACGACTGCATTATACCTTCCTAGACTGACGTGTAAAGCAGTACTGTATTATACCTTCCTAGACTGACATCTACCGCAGTACTGTATTATACCTTCCTAGATTGACGTGTACAGCAGTACTGTATTATACCTTCCTAGATTGACATCTACAGCAATCCTGTATTATACCTTCCTACACATCAGTGTAGGAAGGTGTTATACAGCAGTACTGTATTATTTCTTCCTTGACTGACGTGTACAGCAGTACTTTATTATAACTTCCAAGAATGACGTGTACAGCAGTACTGTATTATACCTTCCTAGACTGATGTGAACAGCAGCACTGTATTATACCTTCATAGACTGATGTGTACAGCAGTACTGTATTATCCCTTCCTACAGTGTCATGTACAGCAGTACTGAATTTTATCATCCAAAACTGACGTGTACAACAG
Organism: Protopterus annectens; assembly: GCF_019279795.1. Lineage (NCBI taxonomy): Eukaryota > Metazoa > Chordata > Ceratodontiformes > Protopteridae > Protopterus > Protopterus annectens. The sequence continues at coordinate 673,778,915 of NC_056725.1, read as the reverse complement.
TACTGTATTATACCTTCCTAGATGGAAGTTACAGCAGTACTGTAATATAGCTTCCTAGACTGACGTGTACAGCAGTACTGTATTATACCTTCCTAGATTGATGTATACAGCAGTACTGTATTAAACCTTCCTAGACTGACATGTGAAGCAGTTCTGTATTATACCTTCGAAGACTGACATGTAAAGCAGTACTGTATTATACCTTCTTAGATGGAAATGCAATGCAGTACTGTATTATACCTTCCTAGACTGACGTGTAAGCAGTATTGTATTATACCTTCCTAGACTGAAATTTACAGCAGTACTGTATTATACCTTTGTAGACTGACATGTACAGCAGTACTGTATTATACCCTCTTAGACTGTCTTGTACAGCAGGACTGCATTTTACCTTCCTAGTCTTTTGTCTACAGCAATACTGCATTATTTCTTTCTAGACTGATGTGTACAGCAGTACTGTATTATACATACCTAGAGTGACATGTACAGCAATATTGTATTATACCTTCCGAGACTGACATGTGCAGCAGCACTGTATTATACCTTCCGAGACTGACGTGTACAGCAGTACTGTATTATACCTTCCTAAATTAAAGTGTACAGCAGTACTATATTATACCATCCTAGATTGACGTGTACAGCAGTACTGTATTATACCTTCCAAGACTGATGTGTACAGCAGTACTGTATTGTACCTTCCTAGACTGACGTGTACAGTAGTACTGTATTATACCTTCCTGGACTGACGTGAACAGCAGTACTGTATTATACCTTCCTAGATTGACGTGTACAGCAGTACTGTATTATAGCTTCCTAGACTCATGTGTACAGCAGTACTGTGTCATACCTTCCTCGATTGATGTGTACAGCTGTACTGTGTTATACCTTCCTTGACTGACGTGTACAGCAGTACTGTATTATACCTTCCTAGACTGACATGCACAGCCGTACTGTATTATACCTTAATTGATTAACATATACAGCAGTACTGAATTATACATTCCCAGAATGGCGTGTACACCAGTACTGTATTATACCTTTCTTGATTGATGTGTACAGCAGTACTATATTATACCTTCCAAGTTTGAAAGTGTACAGCAGTATTGTATTATACCTTCCTAAATTGACATGTACAGCAGTACTGTATTATACCTTGCTAGACTGATGTGTCCAGCAGTACTGTATTATACCTTCCTAGACTGATGTGTTCAGCAGTACTGTATTTTACCTTCCTAGACTGACGTGTACAGAAGTCGTGTATTATATCTTCCAAGACTGACCTGTCCAGCAGTATTGTATTATAACTTCCGAGACTGATGTGTACATCAGTACTGTATTTTACCTTCCTAGAATGACATGTACAGCAGTAGTGAATTATACCTTCTTAGACTGACGTGTACAGCAGGAGTGTATTGTACCCTACTAGACTGATGTGTACAGCAATACTGTATTATACCTTCCTTGACTAACATGTAAAGTAGTACTGTATTATACCTTCCTAGACTGACATCTACAGTAGTACGGTATTATACCTTCCTAGACTGACGTGTACAGCTGTACTGTATTATACCTTTCTAGACTCACATGTACTGCAGTACTGCATTATACTTTTCCTAGATTGATGAGTACAGCAGTACTGTATTATACTTTCCTAGATTGACGTGTACAGCAGTACTACATTATACCTTCCTCAACTGACATGTACAGCTGTACTGTATTATACTTTGTTAGACTGACATGTACAGTAGTACTTTATTTTAGCTTCCTTGATTGACATGTACAGCAGGACTGAATTATACATTCCCCGACTGGCATTTACAGCAGTACTGTATTATACCTACCTAGATTGTCGTGTACAGCAGTACTGTATTATACCTTCCTAGACTGACAGTGTACAGCAGTACTGTATTATAACTTCCTAAATTGACATCTACAGCAGTACTGTATTATACCTTCCTTGACTGTCGTGTACAGCAGAACTGTATTATAACTTCCAAGAGTGACGTATACAGCAGTACTGTATTATACCTTCCTCGATGAAAGTGTACAGCAGTACTGTATTATACTTTCCTAGACTAATGTGTACAGCAGTAGTGCATTATACCTTCCTAGACTGATGTGTACAGCAGTACTGTATTATACCTTCCTAGACTCATGTGTACAGCAGTACTGTATTATACCTGCCTAGACTGATATGTACAGTAGTACTGTATTATACCTTCCCAGACTTACATGTACAGCAGTACTGTATTATACCATCCTATATTGACGTGTACAGCAGTGCTGTATTATACCATCCTAGACTGACGTGTACAGCAATACTGTATTATACCTTTCAAGACTAACATGTACAACAGTAATGCATTATACCTTCCTAAATTGACATGTACAGCAGTACAGTATTATACCTTCCTAGAGTGACGTACATCAGTACTGTATTATACCTTTCTAGATTGACCATGTACATCAATTTTGTATTATAGCTTCCTTAATTGACATGTACAGCAGTACTGTATTATACCTTCCTAGACTGACGTGTACACCAGTACTGTATTATACCTTCCTTGATTGATGTGCACAGCAGTACTATATTATACCTTCCAAGTTTGAAAGTGTACAGCAGTATTGTATTATACCTTCCTAAATTGACATGTACAGCAGTACTGTATTATACCTTGCTAGACTGATGTGTCCAGCAGTACTGTATTATACCTTCCTAGACTGATGTGTTCAGCAGTACTGTATTTTACCTTCCTAGACTGACGTGTACAGCAGTCGTGTATTATGTCTTCCAAGACTGACCTGTCCAGCAGTATTGTATTATAACTTCCGAGACTGATGTGTACAGCAGTACTGTATTTTACCTTCCTAGAATGACGTGTACAGCAGTACTGTATTATACCTTCCGAGACTGACATGTACAGCAGTAGTGTAATATACCTTCCTAGACTGAAGTGTACATCAGTACTGTATTATACCTTCCTAGACTGACTTGTACAGCAGTAGTGAATTATACCTTCCTAGACTGACGTGTACAGCAGGAGTGTATTATACCTTACTAGACTGATGTGTACAGCAATACTGTATTATACCTTCCTTGACTAACATGTAAAGTAGTACTGTATTATACCTTCCTAGACTGACATCTACAGTAGTACGGTATTATACCTTCCTAGACTGACGTGTACAGCTGTACTGTATTATACCTTTCTAGACTCACATGTACTGCAGTACTGCATTATACTTTTCCTAGATTGATGAGTACAGCAGTACTGTATTATACTTTCCTAGATTGACGTGTACAGCAGTACTACATTATACCTTCCTCAACTGACATGTACAGCTGTACTGTATTATACTTTGTTAGACTGACATGTACAGTAGTACTTTATTTTAGCTTCCTTGATTGACATGTACAGCAGGACTGAATTATACATTCCCCGACTGGCATTTACAGCAGTACTGTATTATACCCCAATTTTTCCTAGGGGGGGGGGGGGGGGGGGGGGGGGGGGGGGGGGGGGGGGGGGGGGGGGAAAAAAAAAAAAAAAAAAAAAAAAAAAAAAAAAAAAAAAAAAAAAAAAAAAAAAAAAAAAAAAAAAAAAAAAAAAAAAAAAAAAATGACGTGTAACAAAGCCCCAAAATAAAATTGTTTATTATACCTTTTTTCCCCAAAGAACTTTTTTAACCCAATTTGGGGACAAACCCCAAAAGGGTAAAATGCAATTTTTAATTTTTCCTTTCCCTTTTTGATTGAAACCCCAATTTACAGCAGTATGTTTTTTT
>NC_056725.1:673745300-673774629 GCF_019279795.1 Protopterus annectens | reverse complement strand
TCAGCATGCTTTGCATATTCATGAGAGCATGCTGATTCACACCTAAGTCTAACATGGTCCGTGTAAGACAGTAGGGGGCGTGTCCGTAGGCTGAGCCCTGCAAGCGGACATGCCCCCAGAAGTGTAAAGTGCCCAAAGTAAACAACCCACAACAGAGTCCACGGAAATGTGAATAAACACAACACAACACATGCCCCCACAGACTATGAACATAAAATATATAAATGAACATGTTATATATTTTTTTTAAATTGTAAAAATGTTTAACCGTGAGTGCGCTCGTTTACGCGGGCGTGCCCGTAGCGCAGCTACAGTTAGCAGTCAGTGGGAAAGCATATAAGAACTAAATATGCAAAGTAAGCCAGGAAGCAATAGCGTAGCAGTAGAGATGTTGGCTGAAGAGCAGGCAGTCATGGTTCGAGTCCCCACAACACCGATTTTTTTTTTTTTTGCAAAATAAGCAGGAAACAAGTCCCTGACAAATATGTACACATAAAACCACAATTTATGTAAAATGTAATGAAATAGCCCATTTATATTGAAGAAATGTGAGGTAACAAAAGAATAAAAAATGCCAGATGTGCTCATAGCTGAGCTACAGTTTAACAGAGTGAGTGCATCTGCCCATTGATGAGCAGTGGTTTAACTGGTGCAAAATGAGTGCCCGTAGCTGAGCAGTGGTCTAACACGCTAAATCTATGTGCCCCTAACTGACCTTAGCATAATATGAGTGCCGATAGCCAAATGAGGCTTAAAGCAGCGTATCCCGTTTGCGCAGAGCTGCGCACCATGCAAACAAGCTAACCGACGGGCAACGTTGAGCAAGCCATATCAAAACTGCCTTTACACAGACACACCCATCAGCATGTCTAGACAGTCATGAAAAATAAAAAGCAATGGCCAGGTTCGAACCCAAGATACTATACACCATAGTCAAGGTACAGAACCACTAAGGCATGACAGCAGTACCTAGAAATGCAATAATAGCTAATATATGGGAATGAATACAAACTGGAGCATGACAATGCAGGTTTACTGAAGTTGATACAATTCCAAAATGGCCAATCACAGATATGTGCGGGAAAAACGGACTATTTAAGCCCCATAGGCGGGAATACACAGCATAAACGATTGTAGAACTGACCTGCAGGCAGAATGACAGGAGTAGGAGAGGGTAGTTGCTTTCGAGCACAGAGGTGGGGTGTTGAGGAGTCCAGGTACATGGTCTGGCTCCTAGTCCATAATCATGAGGCCCAACTCATGCAGGGCCAGGTCCTCTGGGGGGCATAAGGGCCGAGGCATGGGACCGGTTGGTTCATGATCTCACCGGTGCCACAGGGATTCCAAGGACTGGTGAGCAGGTCCGTCACCACCATGTGGACCTGAAGAGACGAAAGCAGGACCAACTGAACCTTTGGATTCAGAAGGACCGGCAAACACCCAACGCCCCACTACTAAGTAACATTTAATTATGTATGTAAGAAATTAAACTAGCTGATATTATGGAGATGTGTATTCCAATATTACTTAATTTATATTACAGCTGCAGGTGTCTGTTCTGCGAACCGCAGAGCCTATGGCGATAGGCTGGTGTGGTTGCGCCACCAGGCAGGTCAGTAATCCACTACCAGTAACTGTAAAGAAATATAAAAGTATGACAGTCAGCAAAAGAGTGCAGTGTAGTCAGTAAGGAATAAAATCTGCAAGTAACAGTGTGAAAGTGTATGCAAGTATTGCTTGACTACAAAAGTGTGTTTCAGCCTGTAAGTTAAACCGAAAAATGAAACTGTCTGACATATATTCTGAAATAAAAATGCCCTACCTGTAAGAAAATAGTACACAACCTGCAGCAGGCTGAAAAGTATAGCTGCAGAAGATGATGAAATCACATGTGTGAAATATATCCCTGTGGAAATACTAAAACATGACAGAAGTGAGACTGCTGGAAAGGATTGTAATAACTACAGGTAAAACATGTCAATAAAGCCTAGAAGTAAGTACCATCCTGAATAGTAAAATGAATGCAAGTGAGAGAGTGTGAGAAAGTGTCATGAATCCAGCAATACAGTAGTAATAACCCCTGAATAAAGTATACTGCAGTCAAGACAGAATGAAATGCATGTGAGATTCAAAACCAAACAGCAAAATCTGTTCAACGTGTTGCTGCATCTGGAATGTGTATCCCAAAATCTGGATATGTTGCTCTCAGTCTGCAATATGCAGATAGGATGATTGTCTGATATACCAAACATCCACACTTGTCTACAGCTATATAAAGCAAATGTAGCAGGATGATGTAGCTGAACAAAGCTAGATATGAATGTGTATGAAGAGCCATAAAATGTATATTGATGTTGCAGTAACTGTCCTATCACCAAGTTGAAATAGTTATCATATAGGAAACTGTAGTCAGAACAGTAGTGTGTATATAACTGTAGCTATTAGAAATGTACAGCATATGTATTGTTATTCGAAGGTGTTAATATTACTTTCTTTACCCCACCCTATAACCACATATAACCCATTCCACATGAAAATGGTATGTGCAATCACAATTAACACCCCTGGACGTTTGTCCTGTTGGGTCATATATATTTGCATGTCTGTTGATGCATCTGCCCTGTTCATACATGCACACCTGATGGCCTGTTGCCATCAATTAACCCTGCATGTTGTTGGACTGTGTATTTTTGTTCACATTATGCATGTGTTATGCACGCTGTTCAATGGTGTGAATATCTGGGTGTTTGGTTAATGGGAATACTAATGCATGCTGTTACAGCTAATTGTGAATGGTATATGTCACTAACCCAAACTGTCATGACATAATGCAAAACATAGGACGACAGGGAAGGCGGGTTCCAGTGGACCCACCTCTCCCACCTCAGTTGGCGAGTGTACCTGGCACTAGTGCCGAGTCCGGACCCTCTTCCGGTGGCCCTGTGCCACCTGCGGGTGGAAGCGCTGCAGGGGATGGGGCTCGCCCCCCCCTCTGCAAGTGTGGCTGGAGGAGAACCACCACTCACCCTCCGTAGCGTCCGGACTGTGGTGCGTAGGGAGATTCGGGACTCTGTTCTCGAGCCCCTACACCAGCTCGAGGCACGGGTGGCACAACTAACAGGCATGCCTGTTGCCCCACCTACACAGCCCCCAGCACAGCCTCGTCCTGGGCAGTGAAGGAACAGTGGCAACTGCTTATGGGTGGGGATATCAGTTCCACTGTTGCCATCTGTGGGCTCATGGGCTCTGGATATCCAAACCTCCGTCCCCGTCAATTGTGTAACCCCCCCACATGTGTCATACACCGCCCCTGTATGCATCTTGTTTGTCTTGTCTGTTTACCTACCCAACCTACCTCCCCAGCTGTACTGACTTCCTTCACCTGACATACCACTCTCACCTGAAAAAAAAAAAAAAAAAAAAAAAAAAGGGCACTCTGTACCCACAAAAAAATTATGCCCCATACATAGCTGCCCATTCCGCACACATGTCTGCTGGACATGGAACCTATCAATTACAATTGGCTGTACAACAAGTATTATTGTTGTCCTGACACCTCTCTCAGGGGTGGAAGGTTTCAAATGTCACACCAAATTACATACATATGCACAGCTGTTGCTGATGAAGAAATGGGCAGCTATGGGCCTTACCTACATCCCTCCTGCACATCCCAAGCTTGTTTCTTTACTGCCTTACCCTCTTGGTGACCCCTTTTTCACCACTTTCCTGTCTCCCCATTTTCTTTTCTTTCAAAGAAAATAGTGCGGGTGTGTGCAAGAGTAAGCATGTTTAAGCGGTTGTAAGCGGGTGTGCGCTTGTGTGTGCGGAGCTAAACGCCAGTGCGCATGTGTGAGCTCATGCAAACCAGCGCTAACCCGGTTACAACTGCTTAAAAGTGCCTTAGTCACTTTGATTGACAGGTCTTGTAGTCAGTTCAGAAGCAAAATAAAATCTCACTGGCAGTCCCAAACCCAGGGCCTTGGAAACAGTAGTCTGCATGACTTACCACTAAGCCATGACTGTTATACAAAAACATTGTGTTAAAATAAATATATCATGTAATAGTAGGAATGAATGTAAAGGGAATATAGATGTGTAGTACACAAAGCATGCCATTTAGTATTACTATCAAAACTAGTGGATTTCCATAATAGTAGTGTGTGAACAGAAACAGCCATGCTAGTTGGTAGCTAGTAGGTAATAATGTCACTATAGCACCTTGCAAGCCACACACATACTCACAGCAGGATAATCACTGCCCATACCCCACAACCTCTTACAGGAACACATCTGGACCAAGTAATAAAATATGTGGAGCAAAGGCCCAAAACCAGGGACACATTACAAATAATGTTACAACAAATGCAGACAGTTCATAGAGTAACATGGTCTGCATTTTGTGGGATGTTTGGAAGGGTATGAAGTCTGAAACTTGAATGTTTGTCACCATATTCTGACTTGAGCCCAGAGTGATTTGCCAGAAAAAGGTGTGCATGAGATATTGACCAAAATATGAGGCAGAAATGTGGACAACCTGCAAATATCTGTACACATGACGGGTCTGACACCACCATATTTGAATAGTTAAGAGCCTGGACATAGCAACAGTGAATGACTTGCAGGGATGCCCCACAGACTCCATGTGAAATGTACAAACAGTAGGCAGAAAGGTGTAACACATGCAATGGTAACTATGGAGTCTTGAAAGTATTAACCACTTGCATGGCAGAAAAAGTGTAGTAATACATATGCTCATGCTAACCCACAGTCACAACTGCAGCATACCAGACATTTTAATGGGTGTACCCCACTGATATGTACCATTCCATGAGGCAGATAACAGATGAACCTGAAAGTCTCTGGGGCCTGCTCAGCAGCATACTCAAATACTCTAATAGATGTCAAGGCCCACACCATGGCCAGACCACACTGCATGCTGTAACACCCTAGCAGATATAGCAAGCATTCCAAGGTGTGAATGTACATGGAAAATAGGAAAGCTACAGCAGCACACTACATTCAGGACACCTAGCAGGCATACAAGTAGTGACTGTAAAGGGCAAATATTGAAGCCTTAGCAACAAAGTGCAAGCAAAAGTGAAAGGAAAGCACACACACCTGGAAATATGAGAGGGATACCAACCTGTACACTCACAGAACATTGTCCACAGCATAACAGCATGGTCCCTGCCCTTAAAATCTGAAAGGGCTACGCCTATCTCACATACCTTTTTATAGCACTGTTTTGAAATCACAGTAAAAACTGCAATCAGTACACAACTGGCTGCATGAAATTAGCAAATGCTGGCTAACAACTGGTGCAGAGGCCATCACATGGGCATATGCAGATACCTACAAAAGTATGCTGTACTCCCAGTCCACACATGCAATATTTTCATTGCACCTTGAGAAGGACGTGAGAGACAGACAGACAGAGAGGGAGAGAGAGAGAGAGAGACAGAGACAGAGACAGAGATAGAGAAAATTGCAATTAAGCAGACACAAACAAATTGTTCAGCAACAGCCACCTGAAAGCTGACAACTGGGAAGTGGAGCAGCAGGACAGAGAACCAGATGGCAACACAAGCAGCTGTGACAAACACAGGTAATGTAAAGTAATACTATAAAGGTCTACATACTGTGAACCCTCCATATGTGTCATTGGTCTGTATCCATATGTATATGAAGATGTGTAAAGGGCAGGGGACATACAGCAACTATCAGTGAAGGCTGTACATAAATTTGTATGTGAGAGCATCTATGTGCACATATCAATGTTGATTGATTGTAGGTTGTAGTGCCATGTACAAAGTAGGTTTCACAGTTATGTGTGTTTAGCAGTATGTTAGTGTGTGTATACAGTATGGTAGACAAACATGTTGATATACCTGTCTATCATATGGATACGTATGTATGTCTACATATGTACGTGTGTGTATATATATATATACATATATATATATATATATATATATATATATATATATATATATATATATATATGATATGCATACATACATAGAGAGAGAGATGTAGGAATACATAGACAGATGTAGATATAATATTGTACAAACATATATATGTAATGCACACATACAGATATAGATATATGTAGATACATATACATAGACAGACTGATCTGACTATCTACAGGTATGACTGTATATGATGACCTTCAACACACCCTATACCACACCCTATACCACCCCCTCTGTCACTCTCACCCCCTCTGTGCCCCCCCTTCACATCTATAGCAATATATGTACATCAATATATATATATATATGTGTATATGTATACAGACATATATATATATATATATATTTATTTATTTATCATTTGTTGACCGGGAAAGTCCGACTAGGTTTCTCAGAGCCTGTTTTCAGCGGAGGTCCGGGGAGAAATGCTCCAGATGCATGTCTTTGGAATGTGGGAGGAAACCGGAGTACCTGGAGGAAACCCACGCGAACACAGGGAGAACATGCAAACTCCACACAGAAGGCACCCCAGCCGAGAATCTGGTGCCTGGTGACAAAGGCATGGAGTGAACACAAGTGTTAAAACCAGCGTACCATACCACATTTCAAATCACCTACACCAGTAACCACCAGATATGTGATTGGCTGCCCACCACTGCATGTGTCAGGGGTGAACAGGGTCATAAATGTGTACAATAGTGGCCCCAGTGATATTCACAGTGGCACACTATCCCTGGAATACCTGCAAATGGTATGTGTCAGCGAACATGGTGTGTCAGCTATGGACATGTAGGTTGGTGTACCCCTCCACACAACATAATGGATGCCATGGTATGGACCTCACATGACAGCTACAGATATGGAGAAGGACGCAGTGACATGTACAACACTGTGACAATGCACTCAAACACATTACCAATGCACAGTGACTGACAACACCACAGAGTACACATATATTACCCACATAGAGGTTACCACTCCCGGATTTACATATGTAAGTCACACCCATGACAGATGTCCAACAACCATAGTAACACCTCACACCATCCACAACCTAAATGACTGCTGTGTGTCGTCCATGCCACTGCAATAGAGTGCACATGTGGAGGTAAAATTTCCTACCCACAGATAAGACATACTCTGCAATAAACCACACAGTGTTAAGAAGCAAGTCTCCCCATGAGTACATGTCACACATACCCCTGCTGAATGTTAGTCAGATAGGTAATATGCCATATGAGTCACCCTATGTAACTGTGTGACAGCAGCAGGTACCATCACATCACATGTGTCACAATGGTCAGGGTAGCAGAACAGTACGCTGCTTTAGTCCCAGGGGCAATAGCATATTGTATAGTATTGTATTGTATTGTAATGTAATGTATTGTGTTGTATTGTATTGGTATGTTGAGGTGCCTCCTTCGTGGAGTGGAACCACTGCTACTGTGCGCCAGTGTACAGGTACATATCCTGTAGTCAGGCTAGTGTTACATAGCACTTCTATATGTGTGTTTAGCTCCTGTCAGAGTTTATGTAGCATGCAACTGGGGATACCATCAGGTCCCATTCATGTTGTGTATTCTGCTGTCCTGAGGGTGGCTCTCACCTGGACATCTGTGATGACAGGGAGGTTACAGTCAGCTGGGATAACTATGTCTTATTTTGGGGGAGAGGGCGGGGTGACACCTGCACTGAACCTGTCTGCCACAATGTTGTCAATATCTGTGGTGTCAGTGAAATATTTGTTGTTGTGTACTAACTATGGGCATAGAGGATGGATCCTGACCAGGTTGCTAACATAACTTAAGAAGGCCTTCTGGTTATCTGTAGTGTCCCTCTTGATTTCCCTCTCAAAGTTGCCCATGGATGTTTGTATGATGGAAAATAGAACCCTACTAGTGTTGCTCAGACATGCCCTCCCTTTATGGAATTATGCTCTGTCTTGCAGTAGCTTCCATCTTCTGTAATACAATCTGTCTATGGCTGGGGTCCACCAGACAGGATGCTGTCCCTTTGTGGAGAGTATCTTGGTCATATATGGGATTGCATGATCCATGCATTCTCGGAAATGTCTGTAGAAAGCAATTGTGTAGGGGTCAGCATTGTGGGTTGTATCTGCCACTGGCCCAGTGGGCTGAAAGGATACCATGTCACTGTTACAAAGTGTAAAGTTTGCATCTGTAATGTTATTCACTATAGTCGTTTGTGCTGGTGGTGGAGGTGGGATATGTATATCCAGGGCAATCAGTGTGTGGTCAGCTCACAGTAGTTGATGATGTAGGCCATACAGTACCTAGATACAAACCCCAGAGTGAGGAGGTGCTCTTGACCTGAATCAGTGTTCTGACTGCTGGGGTTTGGTAGTATGTCGTATGGAGTGTGCCAGGTACTGTTGCACAGTTGCTGGCTGAGCACTGATACCTGGCCATTTACATGTGTATCCACCAATAGACAGACAGATGCTATATATGTGAGATATTTTGTATCATAACAGTCGAGTAGCATGTGTAGTATGTGTGCCAAATTCTGCTGACATATATTGCTGATATCAGGTTATTTTCTTTCTCAGGTACATGGCACACCCGCGGCATCCCACTTACTCCACAGCTGAGGATGAGGAGATACACTAGAGCCTGGTGCGGGATTATGCAATACTCTTTTCCCGCACCAGCCAGAATCAGCAGGAGAGGGCTGCACTGTGGCAAGACCTTGTCCGTCGGGTAAATGACATAGGCACGCATAATAGGACATATGAGCAGGTACAACATCACTGCAGTGATTTAATCAGACATGTCCGTCAGTGTGCATCGGATATCCACAGGCAACAGGTCGCCACAGGTGGTGGGGTGGCTACACATCCCCCACTCACCAGACTGGAGGGACTACTCATGAGTGTAGTGGCTCCAGTCCGCCAGCAACAACAACAGCAGCAGACATGCATTATGATGGAGGCTGGAGCCACGCAGCAGCAAGACAGTGAACGTGCAAGTAATATGCCATATGTATAGTTGACTGTTGTGTACACTGGTAGTTAGTGCATGTGAGAGGTGTGTCCTTGGTTTGTAGCTGTCACCGTAGTATTTAATGTGCAAGTATGATATCCTCAATATTAGCAGATGACCTGGGAAAGGTGACTGTTGTACTACTGACCTGTATCATACTCAGTAACAATAGCACAGTTGTGCCCACTGACATTAGTTTCTTCACGTCTGCAGGTCCCTCTCGTATAACAGCAATGCAGCCTATCCATGCTGGTGAGTGTGTATTAACAATTCCTGTAATAGTTTTGATAGTAATAGTACTATTTGGCTCACTTAGTAGTGCTCTTTGCATGCATGTAGGTGTGTCTGTCTGTGTGTTGAGATCACGCATACTGAGCACTGTACAATTGTGTGAAACTGTGTGCATGTGTGCATGTGTGCACGTATGCATGTGTGCATGTGTGCACCTGTGCATTTGTGCACGTGTGCATGTGTACATTAGTGCACCTGTGCATGTGTGCATGTGTGCACCTGTGCATGTGTGCATGTGTGCACCTGTGCATGTGTACATGTGTGCATGTGTGCACGTGCGCATGTGTGCACCTGTGCATGTGTGCACCTGTGCATGTGTGCATGTGTGCATCACTGGTAATGTGTAGACATTGTAAACTGTGTTTCCTGTTTCCCTCCCACAGGTTCTGGTGCTGCTCTGGTGTCATGTAGCAGGGAACCTGAATCAGGTGCCGTGGGTACTGATAATGATGACATCTGTGTAAAGGCACAGGAAGGTATGCCAGGGTCTGCCATTGGTCAGCCGATTGACAGTACACAGCTGTCGACCCCATCAATGTGCACAGTTATCCTGCCAATACACCCTTTGTCACCAATGTCCCTAGGTGATGGACAGCATACAGTGGGCATTGACCAGGGTAATGTGGAATCTGTGGCACATGCCTCCCCACACAGCAGCCATGGGCATGGCCCAGAGATGGTACCACACAGACAGATGTCCAGGTGTTCTCGTGGGAGCATCCGTGGGTGTACTGCCCCTGTCAGACGTGCCCACAGAGGTCTTACAACCTCAGCTATGTTTTGGGCTGTCATGCAGGCACAGTCACATATGGAACGGTACACCAGACAGGGTCTGAGGGAGCTGACAGCATGTCGCACAGCCATGACTGACAGTATGCGTGACATTGCGGCTGCCATCCGTGATTTCACTGATGTCATAGACAGATGTTGTGGGGACATATTAGACTGGTTCCACAACTACATGTCCATGACCCAGGGTGATGGTGGGCGGTTGAGGCGTCGACGTGGCCGTATGCCAGCAACAGCAGCAGCTGGCAGTCATCGCGGACGACAACAGGGCTGTGGCCGCCCCCTTAGTGCCAGCAGCAGCCCCAGCAATGCTGGGTCTGTGCTGTCATCAGACCACCCCAGGAGACCATGTGCACATGGCTCTGGCCAGGCCCGACAGGGATCTGTGTCCAGTCAACGAACACCTGCTTCTGATGACAGTATCCAGTCTGGGTTGGTACCAGATACAGTCCGTAGCACCCCTGCAAGGCACAGGTACCATGTCCGTGGCCAGACACACTGATCTGTATGACCTGGCAGGTACAGTCTGTGGCTGTCCACAAACACCAGTATATGGCAGCCATGAGGTGGAACTGTGTGCATCCATACACACATGCAAATTGACAACACCTAGGGCTACCGCATACATGCACACACTGCATCAACATTGCCCCACCTTCTACTGCTGTCCCTCACCAACACACATACACATACATGTCAATCGGCGGTATCGGTGGCTAACTCAGGTATACCATGTTCACACCCTGTGCATATGATGAAACTGTGCCACCTCCTGCAATCTGTAACAACTGTGCAGGTACAGGTTAACATGTTGCTGATGCACAGGGTGACCACATAGATGTGTAGTAATAGTATCATGTTGTTAACAGTACTGTGTGCTGAATTAATTGTGGGTATATCACAGCATGCCTGATGCAGTAAGTGTGTGATTGTCATGTACTTTTGTCTACACCCATGGTAAGTACCATAGTGTATCATCTGCACATGTTGGCATACTGGTGGTAATGATGTCAACAGAAGGCTACATACATAGGTAGCACAGGGGTTAAGGTAATGAATGTAGGAATATGCAATGATGGACATGTAAATTGCAAGTGGCATGTTGCCCACACTGGACTCTGCAATGCAGATGTTTGAGGATGTTGATATGTGTGCGGTACTACACGACTGGTACAGGACACATAGGAGCACCCTAGCACTGCATGCTCAAATCTCATACCATGCTAGACAGCCTCAACACACAAAACTAACTGTCACAGGAGGGAGAGTCCCCATATATGTCAGGGATACTGTGGTGGCAGGCCAGGTAGCATACATCCTACTACCTATGGAACCACTGAGTGAAGGCTCAGTGTCTGTTATTTGACATGTGTATTACTGCAGGTATGAGCACATGGGTTTTCATCCAGTTATTGTACATCCTGACAGTACATGGTCTGTACACTTGTGTGCGCTGAGACTGGACCCTAGCCATCTGACCCTTGTATTTCCATATACATTGCATAGTGCCTGCATATTTGCAGTGTTACCTACTGGAAGTGGTACAGCTTGTTTGTTGTACAATGGACTGCATGCAGCCCTGTTTACTGTAGCTTTGTTTGCATGCATGTTTGCTTGCAATTACCCTGGAATACTGATCACACCTGCAATGCATAATTATAGAGCTTCTGTGGACGCCTAGTGCCATCTGCATAGCTTACTATACGTATGTCCATGTCCCACTTGACAGGATGTCACTGTTTGTCCTGTTCACATGTACATTGCCTGTGACACAGTGCATATGACTTACCTTGCATGTGTCCACGTGAGCAGTCATATATGCTACTGCTAACTAATCACAGGCACTACACCTTCACATATTCATCTTCTGTTGAACTACCTGCTTCGCTAGAGACGGCCTGCACCTGTCACCCCTGGGCTTTCATATATTGGCAAAGGCTCTTGCTACCCCCATAGTGCCTATGTTAGGCAAGGCTCAAATGACAAACCCACCTTCATAGGTATCACAAGGGATAAGAAACTAAGAGTAATGCTACCCAACGCCAGAAGTCTAAACCTCCAGATGCATGCACCCGAAACTCTCCTTGGCATGGAGAACATCGATATCTGTACAGTAATAGATGCCTGGTTCAGGGCTACTGAGAGCACACCAGCACTACCAGGTTTAACCTGGTTGATTTCTTTGAAACAGTCACCAAGGCCATTGATGAGGGGAAGGTGGTTCACACAGCCTACCTGGACCTCGCAAAAGCCTTCACAACAATACCCCACTTGGGCAATCTAGAGAAGCTCACCAGCTTAAATATCAGCCCCTATGTCACTAGATGGATTGCACAGTGGCTCAAGGACAGAACCCACATGGTTAGAATTGCTGGAGCCATGCCAGACTCCAAACCAGTTACGAGTTGTGCCCCGCAAGGCTCAGTCCTGGGACCTCTCTTGTTTGGTATATATTTATTGGAGGTACAGGCCAACACGGACGGACTGTGGCTGACCAAATATGCAGATGACTGCGAACTGGCCACCATAATCGACTCTCCAGCCAACACAAGCATCTTCCAAAGGGGCATCATAGAAACAGACAGCTTGTGCCAGAGCCATGGCCTTCAGCTGAACAGTGTTTAGAAAGGGAAATGTGCATCCTGTAGTCTGTTCACCTGGTTGCCAAAAGGGACATTTCCCTTACACACACTAACCCCCCTCAGCCAAAAACAGACACTTTCCATTTGCAGGATTCAAACCCCTATCTAATTATGTTATGACACTCAAGACGGACACATTAGCAGAGTGTGCTATTTGCATTAGTGGGAGGTTTCACTTCTCTTGCTGTACTTATAGGGTGCTGACATCATCAGTGTTTAGAAAGGGAAATGTGCATCCTGTAGTCTGTTCACCTAGTTGCCAAAAGGGACATTTTCCTCACACACACTAACCCCCCTCAGCCAAAAACACACACTTGCCAATTGCTGGATTCAAACCCCTATCTAACTATGTTATGACACCTGAGACAGACAAATTAGCAGAGTGTGTTATTCGCATTACTGGGAGGTTTTCCTTCTCTTGCTGTACTTATAGGGTGCTGACATCATCAGTGTTTAGAAAGGGAAATGTGCATCCTGTAGTCTGTTAACCTAGTTGCCAAAAGGGACATTTTCCTCGCACACACTAACCCCCCTCAGCCCAAAACACACACTTGCCAATTGCAGGATTCAAACCCCTATCTGACTATGTTTTGACACTTAAGACAGACACATTAGCAGAGTGTGCTACTCGCATTACTGGGAGGTTTTCCTTCTCTTGCTATACTTATAGGGTGCTGACATTATCAGTGTTTAGAAAGGGAAATGTGCATCCTGTAGTCTGTTCTCCTAGTTGCCAAAAGGGACATTTCCCTCACACACAATTACCCCCCTCAACCAAACACACACAGTTGCCATTTGCAGGATTCAAACCACTACCTAACTATGTTATGACACTTAAAATGGATACATTAGCAGAGCGCGCTATCTGCATTACTGGTGGCTTTCCTTCTCCTGCTATACTTATAGAGTGCTGACATCATCGGTGTTTAGAAAGGGGAATGTGCATCCTGTAGTCTGTTCTTCTAGTTGCCAAAAGGGGCATTTCCCTCACACACAATTACCTCTCTCAGAGACACACACACTTGTAGGATTCAAACCCCTACCTAACTATGTTATGACACTTGAGACGGACGCAATAGCAGAACATGCTATTCGCATTACTGGGAGGTTTTTCTTCTCCTGCTATACTTATAGAGTGCTGACATCATCGAGACGGACGCATTAGCAGAGCGCGCTATTCGCATTACTGGGAGGTTTCTCTTCTCCTGCTGTACTTATAGAGTGCTGACATCATTGGTGTTTAGAAAGGGGAATGTGCATCCTGTAGTCTGTTCTCCTAGTTGAAAAAAGGGACATTTCTCTCACACACAAATGCACACACACTAACCCCCCTCAGACAAACACACACACTTGCCATTTGCAGGATTCAAACCCCTACCTAGATATGTTATGACATTTGAGATGGACGCATTAACAGAGTGCGCTATTCGCATTACAGGGAGGGTTCCCTTCTCCTGCTATACTTATAGAGTGCTGACATCATCGGTGTTTAGAAAGGGGAATGTGCATCTTGTAGTCTGTTCTCCTAGTTGCCAAAAGGGACCTTTCCCTCACACACACACTTCCAGGATTCAAACTCCTAATTAACTATGCTATGACACGGACGCATTAGCGGAGCGCGCTATTCGCATTAATGGGAGGATTCTCTTCTCCTGCTATACTTATAGAGTGCTGACATCATCGGTGTTTAGAAAGGGGAATGTGCATCCTGTAGTGTTTTTTCCCAGTTGCCAAAAGGGACATTTCTCTCCCACAGACTTATACACAAATCAACCCCACTCATACACACTGAGCACTTGCAGAATTCAAACCCCTACCTAATTATGTTATGACACTTATGACGGACGCATTAGCGGAGCGCACTATTCGCATTACTGGGGGGTTTCTTTTCTCCTGCTGTACTTATAGGGTGCTGACATCATCAGTGTTTAGAAAGGGGAATGTGCATCCTGTGGGGAGGCAGACGCCAAGCACACTCTGGCTAAGCTGTCATTCCCTAAGGCAAACAGCCTAGTGTTGACCTCTACACCCATATGTTTAATTGTCAAATGCACATTATTTGTTGCTGATAGACTGTTTGCACATCTTTATTGCTATAGCATTCCCTGTTTGCATGAACAACTTGTGCATCTGTGGAAGATGTTTGCATATGGGAGGGATCCACTATATCACGTATGTCTCTGTAGTCATTTAATTGTGTGCACTGGGCAGACTGCTGTAATGTGGTTGGTTCCTGGAATAACACGTAAAAATACCAGATATGTGTGTCCAACTGCTAAACTGAGATTTGGTCTAAGTGTATGAGCATGCCCAGTTCAGCCTTCCCATGGCATGTTGTCTGACATATGTCTCATTTATCAAAGTACAAAATACCAAGCACCAACAATTCGATGAATAAGGAACCTGAAAACACAGAGACTCGTACACGGAAAGTGTAAAAAATTTTAATCCACAACAGTTTAGCGCTTTCGACTGGACACCTCAGTCTTCTTCAGAACAATTAAAACACACTCCTACACAAGTTTATATAGTCATAGTTACATCAATTAATGAAATAAACCGCCAAAAACATTAAAGGTGTATACCTCAATTTCATATAAGAATATACCATCCTCTCTACATGCACTTTAAAAACTCATGTAAAACATATATATATAATATAAAAATCTAATAATAATATATGCAGTCATGTGCTAATGTAATAATTTGATCTGCTATGATAAGAGAAAAAATACATATTTACCAAGCTTATAATATATTAAGTTTTATAAAAAGTTTATATTACGCTTAATAAATACTGAAACTTACTATATAAAGAACCTAGATTGTGTAAAAAACAGGCTTATGTTAAAATAGATAATAATAATTATTCAACTAAAGTGCTCAGTGTATCAATGCAATATTTATAAAACATATTTAAGTAAACTGACATGTCTATTAGGCGAGTGCCAAGAAAGGTTTGATACTAATAAAATCGTTCAAACCAGGGGGTCGTGTGGCATCCAAAACTATCTGCCATTTACTCTCTAATGCAGCTAAGCGCATCTTCCAGTTACCCCCAAATACTGAACTCTTCAGTTGGTCTAGTATAGTAAAACGGAATTTATGTTCTACCCCTTGCTCTTGTATATGTCTATATAAAGCGTTTTTAGTGTCCTTTTTCTTTATACGATAATCATGTTCATATATGCGCTTTTTTAGGGGTCGTTCAGTTTTGCCTACATAGTAGGCAGAACAAACTACACATAACGCAAGGTAAATCACTTGGCTTGTATTACAATTACCAGTTCTAGATTTAATATAAGTAGAATTCATGTCCTTTAACTTAAAGTGTCTATCTTCATTTATATAATAACATTGTTTACATCTTCCACATTTTTTAGTTCCCTTAAACATAATCGATTTGTCTAAAGGTCTATTATCATTTTCCAACAATCTTTTAAGATTTGTCCCTGTCTTATATATGAATTTAGGTTCACTACCTACCATCTGATCCAGTTTAGTAGCCATAATTAAATCCCAATGATGGCATAGAATGTCCTGAATATAATGAGTATGAGGTGTATAAGTTAAAATACACGCTCTATTGAAAAAAAGTTCTTTATCAATTACTTCCCTTTTGTCCACATAGTTTCCCAATAAGGGGGAATATTTATTATTAGATTTTTATATTATATATATATGTTTTACATGAGTTTTTAAAGTGCATGTAGAGAGGATGGTATATTCTTATATGAAATTGAGGTATACACCTTTAATGTTTTTGGCGGTTTATTTCATTAATTGATGTAACTATGACTATATAAACTTGTGTAGGAGTGTGTTTTAATTGTTCTGAAGAAGACTGAGGTGTCCAGTCGAAAGCGCTAAACTGTTGTGGATTAAAATTTTTTACACTTTCCGTGTACGAGTCTCTGTGTTTTCAGGTTCCTTATTCATCGAATTGTTGGTGCTTGGTATTTTGTTCTTTGGCTGCCTGTTACTATGGATCCGGAAGATACACCTGGGGCTTTATGGTCACGGGAAGAGTTTTGTGAACTTCGAGCTGAAGTTTCAGCTGTTCAAGGTGAATTGAAAAAGCTATATGAACTTGTAGCCAATTTGACATCTAATTGCACTAAACTGCATCAAGTACTCGACTCTTGTGGTGTGACTGTTAACAAACAAAGTATTTCCGCATCTATGAGTGAGCGAGAAGCAGTAGCTGATGACCGGAAGGCTCAGAACGCTAGTGAACAGGAACGTGAACGTGCACGCAAGAGAAGGGATGTTCCCACGCCTGAACAAGGATTCCCTCAAGTGTTTAGAACGACGGAAGACGTTACTAACATTACCAATGGTCGTATTGACTTGCCAGATGACGGGACTTATTCTGCAACCATACATAACGACGCTGACTGTTTATCCATTCACGATGTTGGTATTCCGTTTGACCAGCTCGGAATTTCACCTGCACAGGATTTCACCTTTGATTTCAGTGTTGTAAGGGCTAGACGCGAAGCTGAACGAGTAGGAGCAAGGCCAAAAGTAAAGCAAGTGAGTAAACAGGGTGAACTAAATGTTTTGAGATCAATGAATGTTCGCAAAGGTACTGTTCAGCATGTTGTTTCTAGCCCTAAGCCTAATTTCATGACTTTTGATAGACATGGTGCAGACAAGAATAACAAATCTAATTTTTATAAGAAATCTATTATTGTTCATGAAAGAGATCTTATGGAAAAGTTTCTTAACAATAAGTCTGATGAATTTAACTTCCATCTTGGATCTCAAACCCATCATGACTGTAAGGAGCATGTTTACAGCTCTTTAAAAGAGCTTATTTTCGATTTTGGAAAGAGACTTATTGCCTATAAACCTGCAAGATGGATATTAGTTATCTGAACAACTGTTTAAAAATGAACGTTGTACCTAAAGGCTTAAGATTTTTTAAGCTCCCGTTAGGCATGACATATAATCAAAATGTAATAAATGAGTTTAATGAATTATTTGACAACTTTGGATGTACATATATAAAACTTTTGATTAAATTTCAACAAGAGAAATGTGGTCTATTGGTAGATGAACTTGAGAATATGTATGAAACTATTACCTGTGATATTGACTTTGATTCATGGAAGGAACTGTTCAGTAAACAATTTTATTTAGCAGATAGTAAAATTAAGAGTATTTTTGAAAGGAAAAGTAATAAACTAGCTAGAGATTTAGAATCATATAGCTTAAACCGGGCTTACATATGGCCTAAATGGAAGAACAGTGAGGGAAGAATCTTTCTGAGCTCTCCCAGATCAACACACACGGGTGCTAGTAAACACAGAAAAGAATCAAATTTTCAGATGGAACAACCACAGTATTCCAGGAATCCTCGAAAGCAATGGAACAGATACAAGAACTAACTGAACTACCCCACACCAGTGTCAGTGATGTTTTAAGGGATAGATTACCAACAGTTATGGGCCCCTTAATGATACCCTCGATTGCACATTCTGTTGTATATAAAGAAGCAGCACATAAAAACCTTATGGTTATGCAGACCCCTTATTATACACTTACTACATACGAGGGTTTCAATGTCTATAACTACACTGACGTGGAGGTTGATGAGCAGTTTATTAATGTTATGAGTAAAGGAATGAAATTTATTCCTACAGTGAGTAGCAATGTATTCGATAATATTAAACAAGTGAAACTTTTTTGCCGAAAATTAAACCTGGCTATTTTATTTGACAATAATGTTGATAAACAAGTAAGATCAGATATTCCATCTTTGTGTAAGAAAAGTACATTTATCCCTAGTTCTCATCCCTGTATTACTAACTATGAACAATTAGTTTGTAAGGACATATACAAATTACACAGGGACATAAGGACTAGGCATGAACAGTATAATACTACCCAATTTAATTTGACACCTTCAGAGAGAGAATGTTTAAATAAAGTGATATGTAATAGAGAACTACGTATTATGAAACCGGACAAAGGTGGTGGGATTGTCATTTTTCAGACAGATCTGTACAACTCCTGTATAACTGATATATTAAATCAAATGGATATTTACGAATCTGTGTCTATTAACCAGATTAATATAGGACATAGACGTATTGATCTGAGTATTGAAGAGTATTTAATTGACAGTAGGATTATGAATGAAACGTATATGTTCTTGAAAAATGACTATCCTATTTTGGCCAAAATTGTGGGGATTCCAAAGATACATAAATGTTTAGACCATCCTCCCTTTAGACCTATTATATCTGGCTCAAAGTCCAAAACTTTTAACATCGGGAGATGGATTGATAATCAACTTAAACATATTTATCAAACAATTCCCCACATAATGAAAGATTCTTGGAATTTTTTAGGGAAATTAACCCATGCCAAATGGAAAAGTGATCTTATTCTCCTAACTATTGATGTAGTTGACCTTTTCTCAAGTATACCCAAGGATGAGGGCTTAGAACATTTTTCTAATAGCTTGAGAAAACATTCTAACTTTAGTTGGGATAGAGTGTCCCTTTTATGTTTTCCAAGAAGAATACTTTAAACAAATCAAGGGTGTTGCTATGGGAGCCTCTTGTGCTCCCATTTTTGCAAACCTTGTGATGTTAGATTGGGAGGAGGAAGTTGTATTCAAAAGTGAGTTTTATACTCATATAATATTTTATGCCAGATATTTGGACGATATTTTCATTCTCTGGCATAGTTCTGTTGAGAAATTATATGAATTTATGGAATTTATTAACAACTCCTCACACTTTCTAAAATTTACACATAGTATAAGTACCACTAATATTCCATTTTTGGATGTCATGATAGGACTTGAAAACGATGGCTTTTCATCAAGGATTTATCGGAAACCTACATTTTCAAACGATTATTTATTCTTTACTAGCAACCATCCAAAGTATGTTTTTAAAAATATTGTCAAAGGCCAGTGTATTCGTGCGGCTAGAATGTCTTCAACAGTCACCGTTATGTCAACCGAACTTGATACACTCAAAAATTTATTCCTTATTCGAGGTTATCCACATCTGATGTTAGTGGATGTAACCCAGTATGTGTATAAGGAATGGGGGAATAAATATTCCCCCTTATTGGGAAACTATGTGGACAAAAGGGAAGTAATTGATAAAGAACTTTTTTTCAATAGAGCGTGTATTTTAACTTATACACCTCATACTCATTATATTCAGGACATTCTATGCCATCATTGGGATTTAATTATGGCTACTAAACTGGATCAGATGGTAGGTAGTGAACCTAAATTCATATATAAGACAGGGACAAATCTTAAAAGATTGTTGGAAAATGATAATAGACCTTTAGACAAATCGATTATGTTTAAGGGAACTAAAAAATGTGGAAGATGTAAACAATGTTATTATATAAATGAAGATAGACACTTTAAGTTAAAGGACATAATTCTACTTATATTAAATCTAGAACTGGTAATTTGTAATACAAGCCAAGTGATTTATCTTGCGTTATGTGTAGTTTGTTCTGCCTACTATGTAGGCAAAACTGAAACGACCTAAAAAAGCATATGAACATGATTATCGTATAAAGAAAAGGACACTAAAAAGCAGCTTTATATAGACATATGCAAGAGCAAGGGGTAGAACATAAATTCCGTTTTACTATACTAGACCAACTGAAAGAGTTCAGTATTTGGGGTAACTGGAAGATGCGCAGCTGCATTAGAGAGTAAATGGCAGATAGTTTTGGATGCCACGACCCCCTGGTTTGAGCGATTTATTAGTATCAAACCTTTCTTGGCACTCCTAATAGACATGTCAGTTTACTTAAATATGTTTTATAAATATTGCATTGATACACTGAGCACTTTAGTTGAATAATTATTATTATCTATTTTAACATAAGCCTGTTTTTTACACAATCTAGGTTCTTTATATAGTAAGTTTCAGTATTTATTAAGCGTAATATAAACTTTTATAAAACTTAATATATTATAAGCTTGGTAAATATATTTTTCTCTTATCATAGCAGATCAAATTATTACATTAGCACATGACTGCATATATTATTATTAGATTTTATATTATATATATATGTTTTACATGAGTTTTTAAAGTGCATGTAGAGAGGATGGTATATTCTTATATGAAATTGAGGTATACACCTTTAATGTTTTTGGCGGTTTATTTCATTAATTGATGTAACTATGACTATATAAACTTGTGTAGGAGTGTGTTTTAATTGTTCTGAAGAAGACTGAGGTGTCAGTCGGCGCTAAACTGTTGTGGATTAAAATTTTTTACACTTTCCGTGTACGAGTCTCTGTGTTTTCAGGTTCCTTATTCATCGAATCATTTATCAAAGTGTGTGAGCATGCCCAGTGTGAGCATTCCATATGTTGGACTCTGCAGCCCACCACATTTGTGGATGAGTGTGAACTTCAACAAATATCACCCGTTTATGGTTGTGTGTTGTGTGTCATGTTGTGTAGTTACTGTACAACTGCTTTGTGTGTGAACACAACAGGATTATACTGTGCCTGCAGTGTTTGCATGGGATACTTTGCATACAGTTGTCAACATCCTTTCACACTGACCTAACACTGTAGTACTGTATAGTGTACTGGTAGTACTTTGACTGTGGTGGACAGTATCCTGGGCTTTAGTGCTATCATTGCTTTACATTTCGATAGTGAGCACAACAGCCTGGTTAGGGGCCAGATGTGTACATCTGACCATGTTGCCTTCTGTTCAGATATGAACTACTTAAACCAGGCTTGTCCAACATTGGTAGTGCATTCCACAACATAGGTGTACATTTGCAAACACTAGCGATGTGCCCTAGTCCATGTCTAATGCTAGTTGGAGAGTGTGTTTGTCCTTCAACACACATTGTAAGTGGAGTTTG
Source organism: Protopterus annectens (assembly GCF_019279795.1). Classification (NCBI taxonomy): domain Eukaryota; kingdom Metazoa; phylum Chordata; order Ceratodontiformes; family Protopteridae; genus Protopterus; species Protopterus annectens. The sequence goes on along the minus strand of NC_056725.1, from coordinate 673,753,047 downwards.
CCATGACATATGTCACGGTTAGTATACTGTGCCTCTGTCTACCTGTGACATGACAGTGACACCCAGGATAAAGCTACCATCTCCCATCCACTCATCAAGATTCCTATTGAGGAAAATTGATAAGTGACTGTATGGGTAGCCTGTACTGGGAGTTCACTCATGGGTGCGGGTGGCTTCTGTGTTATGGATCATGCAGTACAGCTTGTCCTATGTAAGTCAGTGCTGGGGTTCAGGTCTCTCATGTGCATAGCTCACTGCCATTCAGATTGTACAAGGTGCAGCATGTTTATTGATACCAGCAACACAGGCAACACATGGCATCTGTGCAAGCTCTTTGATACTCCTGTTGAGGTACTGTTGGGGACTTTACGGTTGATGGAGGTGTCTGCTGAGGTACATCCCACAGGGGCTATTGTAGTCAATTGTATCGCTGATGAAGGATGACTGCAGAGCCACAATGACCTCCCGTTATCGAGATCTGACAACCTTCATGATTAGGTGGGTATATGGTATGTTTCTGTAAACACTACAGCACATGTTTGTCCAATGCAGGATATCTATCACCTTGTGTCCCTAGGTCTCTCATTACATGTTAACTACATAATGGGTTAACACCTATGTGGTAATTGGTGGGCACTTACTGTATATCCACGGGGGTTGACTATACACTTTTCTGCAATTAGCTTGCTGACATGGCTATAGCACCAGTTGTCTGTTTCTATGTGGCCCTTTGTGGGATGCTTGTGTCAGCTGGTGGATCATATGTGGTGAGCAGTTTGTAGTCCTCTGCAAACATGTTCAGACACAGTCCTTCCATGTTTGTCTGTACCTATGGGACATATATACCAGACGAGGGAGATCCCAGGACCAAGCCTTGTGGGATGCCAGTTATATCTGGTTTGTAGTCTGACATGGCTGCAGCATGTCTGACCATGTCTGTTCTGTCCTTGGTCTGGTTTGCAACCCCTCTACTGACATAGGGGTTTATATTTAAGCTGGTGAGCTAATCTATAATGAACACGTAGGGTATTGTATAGAAGCCTTTGCAAGGTCCAGCTACGCTGTGTGGACCACATTGCCCTCATCAATGACCTTAATGACTGTTTCAATTGAGTCAAACATGTTTAGGGGCAGGATCTGCACTTAAGAAAGCAACACTGGGTAGGGTCCAGTTTCAGTAGGTCCCCAATATCTTTATGTCTGTGGTACATGCTGATCCTTTCCATAGCTGTGCAGACCAACTTCTCAGGATTCTGGGGTAGTAGTTTTCAGTATCCATTCAGGCAACACCTTTGTTGAGAAGGACCACTGTTGTTGTACACTGCTCTTTGGGTACATATTCTGTGGTAAGGTTGACATTGAGCAGTAGTGTGATTTGGCATTCCATTCATCTTGGAGTCCATGTTGCACTCAGCCCAGGACACCATCTCATACCATTGCTGCTGTGTGTTTTGCTTTGTAGATGTTGGCTGTTACCTCAACATCTGCAATGTCAGGGGGGCAGCAGTCTGCTGGGATAGATATTCTGCATTGGGGGTTGCACTGCACCTGTCAGGATGTATGTTGGCAATATGTGTGTGTGTGTTTGTGATATTTGTGTGATTCAGAGCATATCTGTGAATTCCCAACACAGTTCCTACCATCAGTTGTGAAAGCCTTGGGATTATCCTTAGTGTCCTGTACAATTTGTATCTTCATAGGTTCATAGGTTCATACTAGGCTATCCACCCTAGAATTTGTTAGCCCTAGCCAGGTGTGTGGCTTTTGCCACCCTTGCTATGTGAATATTATGGCCATTTATGATTTGCTTTGCTGTGCCTCTGTCTGGACATGACACAGTGAAGACCCCCAGTGTAACTCTACAATCATCCATCCACTTGGCAAGATTCCTGTTGAAGATTGTCAGTGAGGGGCTCTGCCTAACATGGAGTGGGATTATGGTCCAGGGTGTGGGGAGCCTCTGGATTATGTATCTGTCCCACCAGCACATCCTATTTCATTATTTGTTAAGGTTGACATCTCTCACTCTCACAGCTCTGATGGCTTTGAGTTTTCTGGGGTGGAGCATGTCCATTACTCCTGTGTTGGGCATGGCCTTCTACAACAGGCATGCAATGCCTCTGTGTAGACAGTATGTGACTGCATTCAGCTGGGGTGTCTACAGCCAGGCAGCATATGACATATATTTGAGACCCTTTATCCTCTTGGTAGAGGTACCTTTGAGGTCTTTCTAACTGCTGCAGGTGTGTCAGGTACATCCCATATGAGGCATTGTACTAGATTATGGGTGTGATAAAGAGAACAGTATAGGGCACAATGACCTCTGTTGACGTAGATGTGAATCCTTTCTGATCACGGTGTCAAATGTAGACAGTCTTCTTAGCCACATTGGCAATGTGGGTGTCACATAACAGGTTACTGCCCACTTGTGTCCCTAGGCCCTGGTTACTCCTTCCATACATAATGGTTTTACCACCTATGTGGTAATTTGTGGTACCTTGTTTGGTATTTGTGGGACATTCATACTGCCCAGTGTCTTCAGGGCGGCTGGGTGGGGTTCCTATGTGTGAGAGTGTGGTCTGTAGCATGCTACAGACTGTACAGCAGTCTTGCCTACAGTTAGTTGCACATGGGTGGACTCAATGCCTTGTGCATTGTCAGTTACCTGGACGTATGGGTGTCTGTGCTGAATATGGATACTCACCCTCCTTTTATGTTTTGTTCCAGGTTTTGGGGCCATGACACATGATATGTGGTATAACCTGGTAGTGCTGGTGTGCTGTCAGGAGGCTTGGCAGGTTTCTGTCACTGCACAGACATTGATGTTCTCCATACTGGGCATGGCCTTGGGAGCATGCATATTGGGGTTTACACATCTGGCATTGGTCAGCATTACCCTTATGTTTCTTTCCACTTATGTTTTCTAGGGTGGTGGGTCAGTCTTTTCAGCCTTGCCTACAAAAGGCTCTATGGAGTGGCAAATACCTTATCCAATATCCAGGCATAGGGGTAACAGGTGCAAGCCATCCCAAGAACAGCTGCATGGCTTGTCAAGCATGACATCCCAAGCAGACAGACATTGGATCCCCTTGGAATGACACCAGTAAGTGTGCCACTTGCTATGACTGATCATTCCGTGTTTGTACTGTGGCATTATTCTTGGTAAGGGTAGGATGCTGTAAATGGTGGGTGTCATACCGGCCTGGACTACATAATCAGAGAGCTCATCTATGTCTCTTTTCATGTAGTCTAGGGAGGTACATCTCAGGTCATTCACACCAGCATGGACTATGACTGCATCATATATCTACTTGCTTTGGAGTGACCTGCATACTTCTGTTATGTGACGTATTGTGGCAGCCTACAGGCAGCTTACTGTACCCTTTCCCTTGTTCAGTCTGGTGTGCGGGACAGCAGTGTGTCTGACTATTGAGTCACCTATTACAACTGTATCAGGCATGTTGTTTCTCCTTCTGGCCTGTGACTGTTTGGCACACCAGCTTTGTGTACTATGTGTTGCATGTGTATGTTTGGAAGTTGTTTGATTGGGTGTCTGCTTTAGAGGCCTCTGTTGGTATGCTGTGTTTGTAATTTGTGCCTCCGGGAATGTTTTTCTGTGTTTATGTGTTTGGTTTGCAGTTGTGATAGGTCTATGTGGGACTGTGTTTGTGGTGTGTGTGGTTACCTTCTCCTCCTGACTAGTTTTGGGAGTACTGAGTTGTGGAGCTCAGCCTCCAGTTTGGATAGATGGTTGCATCTCTCACATATATTTGTATTTCTTGGGTGGAGTTGAGGGTTGTCTGTGTACTTGGGGCAGGTGTAACATTGCCTCAGGATTCTAGATTTAACTGTTGTGGCTGGCCTTAGTGGATTGTATGTGTGGACAGATTTTATTGCCATACTACTGATCAGTGATTACTTCATTGTTTATGTTTGCTCTGTCATGTAGTAGCTTCCTCATTCTCTTGCATGGTTTGGTTATGGCTGGTGTCCACCATGCCAGATGCCTGCGTGTATGGCATTGTGTCTTGTTTTAATTTAGGATTGCATAATCCAAGCATTCCTGGCAGTGTTCATGGAATGGCTGTATTACAGGTTCTGAGGTGTGGCCCATATTTTGCACCTGCACAGGACCTTTAATGGATTCCACATCAGTTTGGAGGAGTGCAAATATTGCTTTACACATGTTTTCCACTGTGTTTATCTGGCCAGGGACTGTGGTCAGGATTTGTATATCCAGTGTGATTACTCTATGGTCTGGTTTACCAGTGAGCAATACACTTCTCGTCTTGCCATCCAGTACCCATGTTGCTGATTATCACATCCAGTATGCTTACCCTCTTGTGGGGGTGATGCGTTGTTCCTGGGCCTTTTTGTTTATGGATTCTATGAACTTTTGTCCTACACTGTTGGAGCCAGTATAATGCTCCCAGTCTATGTCTGGGTATTTTCAGTCACCCAATATAATGTGGTTTGGAGGACTTGATATATTCATGTATTCAGCATAGGCCAGGTGCAGTTCCTGGTGTTGGGACAGTAGTCTGTAGCAGGCTATAAACTGGGGGCAGTTTTAGCCACTGTTTTGACCATGGCTAGTCCATGCTGCTTTTGTTGTGAGTACCAACATGGGGTGTGGTTATCCTTGACAATTCTTGCTAGTCACCCTCCTTTTGTAGCTTGTTCCATGTTTTGAGGCTGTACAGCACAGTATGAGGTGTAACCTGGTAGTGTTAGGGTGCTGTTGTGAGCCTTGACTCAGTTTTTTTGTTACAGCGCAGATATCAACATTCTCCATACTGGGTGAGTTTGAACTGCATGCATCTTGCTGTTTCGACTTATCCTTTATCTTATTCTTATCCCTTCTGATACCTATGGAGATAGGCTTGTGTTTTGAGCCTTACCTATTCAGGGCACACTGTGGGTAACAACAGCCTTTGCCAGTATCCATATGGCCTGCACTGATAGGTGCACACCAGTCCTAGCAGGTGGAGCATCATGTCATGCTCAGCATGTCATCCCAGACTGGCACACATTGGATCCCCTTTGACTAACTGCGATACTTCAGTCAATTATTGCACTTGATCATCTCATTGTCATATTGTGGCATGATGCTTGGTGAGGGTAGGATATTAGTCAGGGTCCTCAGGTATGCATATAGTACATGGTGTTACATTACCTAACACATGGCATTCATGCCTCAGGTGGTGCTGCAGGGCTGCCTCTGTCGGATGCGCATATTACACTTCCCTGTACATGTTTGTGAGCAGGTCATGTCATTGTAGGCATCCATGTTATTATTTGAGTGAGTCAGAGGGGGTATCATTCCCAGGGTTCCTACTGAGCCAGTGTATGTGCTATGCATTGCCTCTTTGCCAAGGCCAGGGCATACTGGGCACGCCTCCTGCCTACTGGGGCAGGCTCGGGTTGTTCCTCCTCCGGTCATGCTCTGCCTGTGATGGCCTTGGCAATGGGGGCTGCTCGGCCCCAGCCCCATGCTGGTCCTGCTGCAGCTGTTTTCTGAATCATATTATGTAGCATAGCACATACCATGACAATTTGGGTACATGTAGTTGGTGTGTACTGCAAGGCTTCACCAGATGTGTCCAGACACCGGTGTGACTTGAGCAGCCCAAATACATGCTCTATTACATTACGTGTTTGTGCGTGTGCCTCATTATGGCGTTCCTGTTCAGGTGTGTGTGCGTTTCTGATGGGTGTCATCAGCCACAGCTCCAGTGCATAACCTGCATCCCCCACTAGGTGTCCGTGCGGGATGCCCCCATTTGCAAATGTCTGGTACAGCTGTGTCAAATGCCAGATGTGGGAATCATGGTAGCTCCCAGGACAGCCAGCACACACATTCATTATTATGCCCTGGGCATCACACACGACCTGGCAGTTGATGGAGGAAGCCCTTGCGGATTGATGTATGCCCTACCCCGCTCACCAGCTGGTGCTTTGATGCGTATGTGCGTGCAGTCTATTGCACCCACTACCTCAGGGTATTCCGCTATTTGCTGGAAGAGACGCATATTGCTGGCCAATACCTCACGGGCATTGGGAAAATATACATGATCACTGACATGTGCTGACATGGCATCCAGGAACTGGTGCAGTACCCTGGAGGCTGATGCCTGTGATATCCCCATCATATCACCAGTTTGTCTCTAGAAGGTACCTGTTGCTAGTATTCTTAGGCCAACACATACCTTGGTTTCCACTGGGATGGGTTCCCCTCTGTTGGTTCTATGTGTGAGGCGTGGCCTGCACAGCTCCACTATTTGCTGCAGGAGGTCTCTGTCCACTCTATAGCGCTCTACTATCCCCAGCTCATGTAACCCGTGGTAGGTGACCCTGGGCGTGTACACTCTTCTCAGTCTCCTCACTGTAGGTTGTCTGGCACCATCTGCATTGTCACCACCCTCAGCAAGTCGCCTATGTCTCATTATGACAGCTATGGCAGCCCCTAACATTTCTGCTCTGAGTTCAGCTTTTTCAGTTTTCACTTCTAATAACTTAACTCCTGTCTTGCAGTGTCTCTTGAGAGAAACATCTTGCACTGCTGTTTGCAGAGTTTTAAGTGCTGGGCTGGGCTACTATTCTGCCTGTGTAATTGCCTGCTTCTAATTGTTTTCACCTGCTAGCTCCAGCAGTATTCCCTGCTAGCTTCCTACTAAATCTGTTGCTTCCTTTTTCCTCTCTGTTTCCTCAGGGAGGAGCCGTGCAGACCAGCAGAAACACGCTCACAGTGGTTTGCACGCGCACACATGCTTACACGATTCAGAATCTGCTTATTCGGGTTAAAAGCGTGCACACCCATGCAAACAGTGTTAAACATCCCCAACACGCTCCCACATGCTCAGTCTGCCTTACTTACGCACGCACACTGCCTTACTCGCGCTTCATGGCGCGCCGGTGCATGCCGCCCAACAAGAAACTTTGGTGTAGGCAACAGTGTACACCTTCCATTTCTTGACTTTCTCATGCTTATTTAGTGGCACACCTCTTTCCATGATATCTGTCTGACATCTGTCATGTAACTCTGACCTCCAATGAACTGCATTTCTTTCTACCATTCCCCTGTGATGTCACCTATCTCCTACTCTGTTCCTCCCCCTTTTGTAACTCTTACACTACTCAGACTGTGCTCATTTGCTATGTGACAGTGGAATTCAGTATCCTAACACACATTTGCATCAGATTGCCTACTAATGCTTAGTTACATCTCTTAGACTCAGCTTCCCCCCTTAGCAACCACTACACGGTGGCCATGTTGGTTTTGGTCTGCTGGTCCCTGCATTGACATTCCATGTATTGCATAAAACCCACATTTGTGGGTTTATAACCTCGTTTTATGTTTTATACAGTGCAGCCCGTTTGCGCGGGGCTGTGCTGGGTTTAAATATTGCCGATCGCTGAAAAAAAAATTATATTTTTAAGATATTTGCATCAGGGTACCTTGCCAATGGCCACATATTTGGCCATTGGCGTGCTCTGAAACATATGCGCCGCTTTGTTGCCGTTTGGAGCTGACATGGCTCCATTTGGTTTTGCAAGCGTACTCAGTTGTCAACTGAGTTACATTTCTGCAGCTAAACTCTTACGGGCTGTTCTGGGCTTCTGGGTCGCTAATCATCCCTCATTTTGCATGCTATTCGAAACTGCAAGTGAGGTGATTAGCTGTATCACCGCCCACTCCGTGTAAAACGTTTAGCTTGTCTCTTACGCGGGGCCCTTTTTGGGCCCC
>NC_056725.1:673728455-673744800 GCF_019279795.1 Protopterus annectens | reverse complement strand
ATAGTTCAGCATATTAAAACCGGCCAATCAAGAAAAAGTGCAGGAAAACTGCTGTATTTAAACTGCACAGGTGGGAATACAGCCATAACCATTTGGGATTGCTCACAGCAAGGCCAAAATTTCTGGTGTTGGTGAAGGTGTTCGCTTCCGAGCACAATGTTGGGGCATTCAGGAGTCCAGGGTCAAGGTTGGACTCCTAGTAAAAAATCATGATGGCAGGCTGCTGCAGGGCCAGTAATAGGGCTCACAATACAAAGCAGAGGCCTGGGACCAGCTTGCACGCAATCTCAACAGTGCCACTGGCATACACTTGCATACCCCGGACTGGTGAGAAGGTACATCACCACCATAATGACCTGAAGAGGAGGAGGGGTGCACTCTTGGACCAGTGGATCGAAAAAGCCTGAGCACAGGATGTCCCACCTGACTGTAAGTATGCAGTCTCTTGTATCTCTAACTAAGTATGGAAAAAGTTCAACTTGTGACTGTGCAGGTGTGATTAATGTATGATGTCTCCCCATACAGCTGCTGCAGAGAGGTCACAGAATGTTGAGGCTCATCCCCAAAGACTGGCCCAACTGTGTCGGCAGTATGGTGAGTACAGAATACCCCCTACTATTAGCAGTAAGAAATCAAAATTATAGTAATGGTAGTACTGCCTGTATATATAATTGTGCTGTAAATGTCAGGAATAAATGCCTGTGTCAGGCTGCCAGTGTTACAATGGAGTATTACCAGCTGCTGTGTAATACAGATGTCAGTAGCAAACAAGGTACAATATGCAGGAGAGGAATATTAGAATATGTATGAGTGTGTCTGAGTGAACCTGCCAAGAAAGTGCCATGTCAGGGCTACTGTAACACGTAGAAATGAAAAGCATTCCCCTGTGCAGATCATGCAGGAATAGTAATTGTGGATTTCTGAGTTGTACACAGATATGTATGTCAAAACTAATAAAGGTGATCCCAACACTGGTGTGTGTCATCTCACTTGTACCTGAAAAATAAAAATGTGTATGTCCTGTAGAATGCATTAACTGAGGTGAACTGAGTTAGCACTGCTTGTCTGCATACTTTAGAATGGGCATGTCAAATAACTGAAAAAAGCAACAGTACATATTGCCATCAGAATGTGTTTTACTTGTTTGTCTGCCAGCAGTGTCTTGTGTTAACCTTTCAATTTCAGCTGTATGTAGCTGTGAATGTACTGGAAAATGGATAAGGCTAACAGGTGCATGCTTAAAACCTACACTGTGTACTCAGGAATCTAAATTGCAGTATGTAGTTGTAAAACAGTCAAATGTGCCATCCAGATAATGTGCACATGTTTCACAAACACTGACACCAATGTCTGTTGTGTATGCAAAATTTGAACTGAAAATGGGAAACAAATAATGCAACATGTCATAATAAAAGTACTGTGCACAAAAATATGTACTGGATAGAAATGTCACAAACAACACACAGCACCTCCCCATTAGCTCAGTCTGATAAGGACTAGGACTGTAATTCAATTTTGCACACACACAACAGTTCGAATCGAAGGACCACCACTAACATCTGTCTGGTTCTACAGTTGCAAACTGAAATCTGAATAGAAAAAGTAATGTACTGCAACATATAACATTCCATACAAACCACACAGGTAAAGAAATCTGAATAGAAATACTAGTATCATGTGTATAACTACAAAAGGTGTACAACAGCTGTGTTGCTCAGCTCCAGTCCTACAAACAGATACAAGCTAGACATCCACACTCTGCAGTCTGGCTCAGACAAGCCCCTCAAGTGTCACGTTGCCATGGATAGTTTCCCCAGTCACCAAGAAACCTGCACACAGAGAATGTCATAGTAGATGTATGTGAAAGGCACAACACACACTCCATTGCCTGCAACTATGTGAATCTGAAATATGTGTAGAAACAGTAATGTAATGTGCACACAGTTCATCTGCACAGAGCCCACAGGTAAAGAAACGGGTATAGAAACAGGTCTGATGTGTATAAATAAAATAAGGGTACAATTGCTCTGTTGATATCTACAGCTGTTGGTGTGCTGTAGCAGCCCCCATGGCCCAAGTAGAGTGTAAGTGTGGTCAGAATGCACAGTAGTGTACTGACAAATATACTTGATAGCAGTTGTCAATTGAATCTGTTCCCTTCCCCCACCACTCTACTGATCCAATCATCACAATGAAAACAACATGAGTATGTTCCTAAACAAACCTCTACTGTTGGGACCGTTTTTCCATTTAGTTTATAATTGTTTAAACTGTGTGCAGACTAATATTCCCTGTTGAATAATCATTTTATTGTCTGCCTGACATACCACTAACTAGCATGCTGTTGCAACCTTGAATGCTATTCCATATATATGCATGGATTCTGTTTGCTATGGCACTGCTATAATTGCACTGTGTTGGGTAAATGGGAATGTCCATGCATGCTATTTTGACTAATGTTGTAATACGTTGTGCATGACTAACCAATATTCGTTGTTAATTTCCACACCATAGCACATATGGGAAGGCAGATCCCAGTGGATCCGCCTCTTACCACACCTGGAAGAGGCACTGGGTCCCAACAATTCTGAGACCCAACCCAGACCTTCGTCATCTGCTGGTCCTGCAGCACCCTCTGGTGGAACCACTGCAGAGGGTGGGGCTCACCCCATGCAAGTGCGCACGGTATGGATGTTGTCACCCAGGACGAGGTCTGTGGCATGGTGCACAATGTCCTCCAGATGGAGCTGGATGACCGCCTGTGCCAGGTGGAAGGCAGACTGGGGCAGCTAGAGGGGCAGACACACCATCCAGCCCAGTCCCCAGCACAGCCTCCTGCAGGGCTGTGAAGGAGTAGTGGTGACTGCCATCGAGTGGGGACATCAGTGCCACTACTACCATCTGGGGGGCTCATGAGCCTCAGATTCCCAACCACCCTCCCCGTCAAGGTGTTTACCCCCCCATGTGTCATACACCACCCCTGTCTGCTGTTTTGTCTGTCTTGTCTGTTTGCAAATGCAACCTCTCCTAACAAACCTCCCTCACCACACTTACCTATAATCCTTCCTTAACATCCCATTCTCACCTTAAAAAAAAGGGTATCTGTCCCACAAAAAAATCACATCCCATATGTAGCTCTGCATTTTGCCCAGAAACATGTACCCATCATAGAATCTAAAACTACCAGTCATCCATATTGTATGATGCCCACACACCTCCCTGTAGGGTGTGAGGCTCCAAATTCTAACTCTATTGCTCACATAGGTTCATAGGTAGGTACTAGGTTATTTGCCCGAGGGCATTTATAAGCTTAGCCAGAGTGTGTCGGCTTTTTCCTCCCCATTGATTAATTAACTGATCCTCTGTCAAGCAGAGCCAATGAAGTGATCCCAGGGGTGTATTTTCGGTTACCCATCCACTCGTCAAGGTTTCTCTTGAAGAGTCTTAGTGAGGGGCTCTGCCTAATGTAGTTTGAAATTTTGTTCCAAAGCATGGGGAGTCTCTGTGACAGGAATCTATCCCTCCAGCATGTTCTATTTATTGCTGTGGTGAGGTTTAGCTCACTAGAGCACTTGGCTCAGAATGACTTGGATTTCTTTAGGTGGAGCATGTCCATCAATTCTAAGTTGGACATGGCTTTGTAAGTCAGGCAGAGATCACCTCTGAGTAAAAGTAAGCGATATGCCACTAAGTACAGCCAGAGTTTTTTCAGTTGGGCTGTATAGGACATATTTTTAAGGCCAATAATCCTTTTGGTGAGTTACTTTTGTGGTCTTTCCAGCTGTTGGAAGTGTCTTGAGAGGTACATCCCAAAAGGGGCATTGTAGTCTATGATGGGTCTAATGAGTGATCAGTAGAGGGGCACTATAACCTCTTTATTTCTAGATGCAAACCCTTTAGTAATTAGATGGGCCACATAGAAGTATTTCCTAACTACTTTGGTAATATGATTGTCAGAGGAAAGATTACTATCTACCTGGGTCCCGAGATCTCTTATTACCTCTTCTGTATTAAGGGGGTTGCCACCTATGTGGTAATTCGTGGGTGTTTTGTTTTTCACAAACGGGATGACTATGCATTTTTTGGCATTTAGCATGAGGCCATGACTTTGACACCAGGTGTCCATCTCAGTAAGGCTCTTTTGGAGGATGTCCGTGTCGGCCAGAGAGTCAATTATGGCTCCCAGTTTGCAGTCATCGGCGAACTTGGTTAGCCATAGTCCTCCTGTGTTTGCCTGTACTTCTGAGAAGTATATGCCCAACAGTAGAGGTCCTAGGCCGGGCCTTGTGGGACACCACTTGTGACTGATTTAGAGTTGGACCTGGAGCCCGCTATTCTTACCATGTGAGTTCTGTCTGTAAGCCAGATGGCAACCCATCTCATGATGTAGGGGTTTATGCTCAGGCTGGTGAGTTTTTCTGTAATATCCGAGTGGGGAATGGTGTCGAATGTCTTGGCCAGGTCAAGGTAGGCTGTGTGAACCACCTTTCCCTCATCTATGGCCTTGGTGACTGTCTCAATGAAGTCAACCAGCTTTAGTAGGCATAATCTGCCCTTAACAATGCCGAACTGGGTTGGGTCAAATGTTTGGAGGTTCCCAATGTCTTTGTTAATGAGTTCCATGATGATGAGCTCCATAGCCTTGCAGACCAGGCTAGTCAGGCTTATGGGGCGATAGTTACCAGGGTCAGTTGTGGCCCCTCCTTTGTGGAGAGGAATAACCATTGCTGTGCACCATTCTATGGACACATAGCCTGTGGAGAGGCTAAGGTTGAACAGCGTGTTTAGGTAGGGGGTTAGTTCATTCTGTAGTTTGTCAGGAAAAAAAAACGTTGAGCTGTTTGGGTCAAACTTGAAGCACAGAAGAAAAGACACCTCCCCAAACAGTTCCTTCCACACAGCAACTGATATCAATACAAAAAACAGCTGTCAGCAAAATAAATCCACCGGATAGTAAAAAGAACAAATTTAATGTTGTACAATAATCCTGGTTTAGCGCTTTCACTCGCAACCACAGCGAGCTTCCTCAGAACAAGTAAAATTAGTCATTTACAAACATATATAGTTGAAATTGGCGCCAAAAAGCGCTATTTAAAAATTTCAAATTAAAGTGATATGAACATCTTAAAAGTATGTTAAAAAACAAACCCAAATGGTCTACTCCATTTGCCTTAATACTTATTGTTGGACTAATTTTTATCTAAACATATTCCAATAATGTTTAAGGCACTGTACAAACTTCATTTAAATATATTTAAATATAATAGTGTGAAACTGTCAAGGCAGTTTAACCAATAAACCTCACAAAATGTATATTGTGTTACAGTTGTGTACCATAGGTATAAAAAATGGGCTGCTTACTACATTCATCAAATACCTAGTGTATAAATCAGTTTCTTTCATTTAACATCAATAGAGCTTTTATAGACATATAATCATTTAAAGCTGGTGGGAAAGTGGCATCTGTGTACACCTGCCAATACAATTCCCTATAGGCAAGGTAATTCCTAATGTTACCCCCTCTTGGATTGTTCTTTATAGTCTCTATAATGGAAAACTTAAAGGTGTGCTCAGTCCCTTTGTCAATAATATGTCTGGCTAAAGCATTTTTGTTATCTCGCCTTCTAATACAGTAAGTATGGGAATAAATTCTTTGTTTAAAATGCCTCTCGGTCTTCCCAATGTAATATGCAGGACAGGCCGTACAAGTAGCAATATATACCAGCATCTTAGTTTGGCAGTTCCCTTTAGATGTAAATATCCTAGTGCTATTTGCATTCAATAATTTAATAGGGCTATTTTCATTAATATAACTGCACTGGTTGCATGCCCCACATTTGCTGGTATGCATATTGAATTCATTCATTCCATGTTTGGGTAATTCTAGTAAATGCTTTAAATTCCTTCCCATCCTGTTAACAAATATTGGTTTACTACCCACCTTCTCCAAAAACTCCTGTTCAGTTGTTAATATGTGCCAATTGTTTATTATGATGTCTTTAATTGTATTAGTAAAAGGTCCAAATTCAATGATGTAAGCCTTTTTATAGTTATTAACAACCCTTGTTGTCATCTCATTACTAAATTGATCTTGTCCTGAATGAGAGATGTTCATTCCCAATAAAGAGGTATATCTATTGTCTCTCAGTTCTAATATGTATCTAGATATGTCATCCATTAAATCTGTTGCATACCCTCTTTCTAAAAATAAAGATGTAATATATCCTATCTCATTAATCATGTCATCATATTCAGACGTCATTCGCATAGCTCTGATGCATTGACCTTTGTATATGTTGCACTTCATCTTTCTCGGATGATAACTGTAATAATCTATATATGAGTTCGAAAAAGTATTTTTTCTGTAAATATTGGACTTTAAACATCCATCATTAACAGTAACCAGTGTGTCCAAATAAGGAACCCCCTGATTGTTGTGGACTTCAGTGAATTTTAGATATTCACTGCTGGAATTAATATAAGCTATAAAGTCATAGTAAGACTTTTCTTCACCTTCCCACATAATATAGATGTCGTCCAAAAATCTTGAGTAATAACAAATGGAATTGTATAATGTGCTGCAGAAAATATGAGTGTCCTCCCATTCCAGCATGACCAGGTTAGCAAATATGGGTGCACAAGCAGCACCCATAGCTACTCCCCTGGTCTGCTTGAACAGTTCTCCCTCAAAATAAATGAAATTATTTTCCAGCACAATGGACATCAAGTCCCCTAATAATGTAATAGTGTCCCAGGATAAGTCAGTATGCCTTCTCAAGCAGTTGGTAAATGATTCTAGTCCTTCCTCAATAGGAATGCTACTAAATAGGTCTATGACATCTATACTACTAAAGATTATATTTGTATTGTATTTTAAACGGTAGTTTTTCAAAAGTCCTAAGTCTTTTACCATATGTTTAACATTCTCAAATAGGGTTTCAACATATTATCTATCACTTTTCCAATGGAAAAGTCTTTGACTACTTCAGAGATAATCGGCCGGAAAGGGGGGTTGGTAATATCTTTGTGGACCTTAGGAATACCCACAATAGTTGCCATAGTGGGATGGTCCACTAACATATAGTGGTATAGATCTTCTGAAATTCTCTGATCTAAAAAATATTCCTCTAAATACATGTCAATTCTTCTATAGGCTATATTAATCTCATTCTGTGAAATAGATGTATAATTACCTGATTCATGAAGAATTTTGTGTATAATTCCACTGTATGTATTAGCATCATAGATGACTATGCCTCCCCCCTTATCCGGCTTCATAACTCTAATGTTGCCGTTGTTCTGCAACTCAGATAATGTTAAAGTCTCCTTCTTAGTTAGGTTAGATCTTATTTTTTGCCCCTTGAATGTATGACTAACTGCATATAAGTCTCTAGTGACTTTGTTGTCAAACTTCTGAATACTAGGGTTACTTATAGGTATAAAACTACTTTTCTTTTTTAAGCAGTCTGCACCAGTGGATGATTCCCTTTCATTATTTCCAAACATCATAGACAAATTCAATTTTCTAACGTATTTTTTAAACTCTAATATATTATTAACCATGTTGTATTTGGGGGTAGGAATAAATTTAAATCCCTTAGATAATAAACTAAAGTGTGTTTTTTCTAATTTCAAATTACTATAATTATATATTTTAAAATTATTGTAAGTGCATATTATATTATTTGTAACTGTAATTTCAGAGTTATCATTACAGACTAAATCATTAGTAGAATTAGGGGAATATTGACCTTCAGATGTTAATACTTCTTTTTCCATTTTCCCCCTTTTTTCCACTTCCCATAATGGCTTCCCCCTTGTTTGTGAAAAAACTGATCAGTTTCATGTTCCCTGTTTGTATATGTTTTGTCATATTCTTGAATGTACTCATCACAATTTTGGTGAAAACTATTCCATCTGTAATTGGTGTGACTTTTGTACTGTTCCCTGTCTCTATCTAACTTTTTCTGTTTACGTTCATGGGCCTTCTTAACCCTAAAATCTGCACTGTCAAATTGTTTATAAAATAAATTTTCCCATTGTGGGAAGGCTAAGTCATGTGTTATAGCGTTATGTAATTTCTCCACCTCAGTTAACAGTTTACACAGCTTTATATCGTTATATTTAATCACCAATCTCATGTATTCAAACCCAAAATTGTCAAAAAGGGAATTGAAATCCATTTTAACATCATTGTCTATGTCAATTCCCAAGGGTAATTTATAAAAACGCAGCCCCATAGGTACAATATTAATAGAAATACAAAAATTTAAATAAGCATTGTCTAGTTTCAAACCATTGACCATATTAAGTTTTTTACCAAACAAATAGATAGAATCCTTTAAAGTACCTTTGTGTTTAAAACTACTGTCATTGTTAACATTTTCAAAATTACAATCTTGACCAAGAAACTCTTGTAAAATGTTATGTTTCTGGTCCTTATTAGAATGAACAACAGTACCTTTGTCCTTTTTGTTATTGCTGGTAATATTAGCATAAGTCCTGACAGGCTGGGTATTCTTCGGTCTTGTACCCACTCTTTTTATTTCCTCGGACAAGTTACCGAATGAAAAATCAAAAGTAAAATCAGTCCCTGCCGTTTTGTTGTTAAAATTTGAAGCCGAAAGACATGGTAAATCTATAGCATGTCCCTGTGCAAGGCCTGTATTCTGTCCGTTAGGAATTCCAGGGGACGATGTCTCCGGTATCCTGTTGCTAGTAAAATTTACACCAGACTGAACAGTGTTGCCGTTAAGATTAACGGGACTTTGCTGCCCTATCGTTCTCGGTGGTCAAAACGCTTACCCGAGAATCGATCAAGCCGGGGATCTTGCTGAAAAGTTCTGCTAGTTTAGAGACCTCGTTACGTAAAGCGGAGACTTCTGCTTTTAATTGGTCCATTTCCGAACCCGAATTAGATGCAGTGTCCACTATCGAGTTGTTGGTGGAATCCATAAGCAACTCAGGAAAAAAGCGTTGAGCTGTTTTGGGTCAAACTTGAAGCACAGAAGACACACTCCCCAAACAGTTCCTTCCACACAGCAACTGATATCAATACAAAAACAGCTGTCAGCAAAATAAATCGATAGTAAACAAATTTAATGTTGTACAATAATCCTGGTTTAGCTAATTCACTGCCAACCACAGCGAGCTTCCTCAGAACAAGTAAAATTAGTCATTTACAAACATATATAGTTGAAATTGGCGCCAAAAGCTATTTAAAAATTTTCAAATTAAGTGATATGAACATCTTAAAAATATGTTAAAAACAAACCCAAATGGTCTACTCCAATTAAACAATATTGGAATATGTTTAGGTAAAAATTGTCCAACAATAGTATTAAGGCAAATGGGTAGACCATTTGGGTTTGTTTTTATATTTACAGATGTTCATATCAATTTTAATTCTGAAATTTTAAATAAGCGCTTTGCCAACTTTCACTATATATGTTTGTGAATTAATTACTTCTGTATGCTGTATTGACTAAACAAACGATTGACATTACAACATTAATTTGTTCTTACTATCCGTAGATTCGGCCCCATTGCTGACAGCTGCTTGTATTGATATCAGTGCTGTGAAAAAACTGTTTGAAATCTTTCTTCTGTATTCTGTAGTTGTGCAAGATGCAGCCTGGGACACCATCTGGTCCCATTGGCTGTGTTTTTGGCTTTTTAAAGTGCTGTTTTCACTTGTGCATCTGTGATTTTGGGAAACTACACTTTTCGGTATTGTTGTGGGCCCTTTTGGGGGTGAGAAGGGAGTGAAGTTTGCATTGAATCTATCTGCCAGGATGTTGGCAATATCAGTAGGTTCAGTATATTTTGTGCTATTTTGCACTACTTCCAGTGCATATCTATGAGTTGCCACTTAGATTCTTAACATAGCTAAAGAAGGCTTTGTGGTTATCTTTTGAATCCTTGGCTATTTTCTTCGAAGTTAGCCTTGGATGATTTCATGAGGGACCTTAGTTTTTTACTGATACTGATCAGGGATGTCTTTCCTTCTTGGGATTTGTTTCTTTTTTTCTGAACTAGTCTCCTCCTTCTATTGTATAGCCTGTTTATGGCAGGGATCACTAAACTGGTTTCCTTCTCTTAGGCAGTGAGTCTTGGTTGCTAGGGATGGCACTATCCATGCATCCTTGTAGTTGCTCATAGAGTGCATTTGTAAAGGTTTCTGCATCTTGGGCAGCGTTATCCTTTAGCGTGGGGGCTGTGAAACTTACCACCTCTCTGCCTTAAGTAGTGAAGTTTGCTTTAGAAAAGTATTTTACTGTAGTTTCCTTAGTTGGGGGAGGTGGTGGGGTGTGGACATCCAGAGTAATTGGTTTATGGTCTGATCTAACCAGTGGAATTGACCTCCTGTGGAACACCTGTTGCCCATGTTGGTGATGACCAGGTCCAATATGTTTTCACCTCTGTTGAGGAGTTTACCAGCTTATCCAGGGCATTTGAGTTGATGAATTCCTGGGCGCTGGGCCTGGGAGTTTGTACTCGAGTAGTTGTCCCAGTGAATGGTAGGGTAATTGAAATCGTCAATATCCAGGGTGTTCGGTAGGACCTTCATATTTTCCAGTGTCTCCAGAAAGATGGAGTGGTGGTCCTGGGTCATGGAGAGTGATCTGTAGCAGGCCACAATTTGCATTGCAGATTTACCTGATGTTAGTTGCACATGGATGATCTCAGAGGTATCATGCAGTGCCACTAACCTGGAGGTGTAGGTATCATTGATGAATATGGATCACCCTCCTTTTGTGTTTCGTCCATGTTCTGTGGCAAAATGTAATGTGGTATGAGTTGTAGCCGGTGGTGCTGGGGTGCTCTCTGGAGCCTTGAATCAGGTTTCAGTTACTGCACAGATGTCAATGTTCTCCATACTGAGAAGTGCTTCGAGTGCGTGCATTTTGAGATTTAAAATCCTGGCTTTGAGTAGCATAACCCTCAGTTTTTTGTCAATTGTGCTGTTTACGGAGGTGGGTTTGACTTTGCCTGAAAAAGGCATTATGGGGGCAGCAAGAGCCTTGGCCAGTATTCAAAAGCCTAGGGGAGACAGGTGCAAGACATCTCTTGTGAAGCAACACGACTTTTTGAGCATGTTGTCCTAGGCTGACAGACACTGGATCCCCTTTGAATGACACCAGAAGCTTAGCCAATTGTTGAAATTGATCATTTTTTCTTTATACTGAGGTATCATTCTTGGTGAGGGCAGGATGCTACTCAGGGTCAGGGTCATACCAGCCTGGGTTACTTGATCTGAGAGCTCTTCCATGTCTCTTTTCATGTAGTCCAAGCAGGTACGTCACACGTCATTCACACCAACATGAACAATGACAGAGTCATATTTGTACTTGCTCTGGAGTGACCTGAGTGTTTGTGTTATGTGGCAGATTCTGGCTCCCGACAGGCAGCTAACAGTAACCTTCTGCTTATCCAGCCTAGTGAGTGGGACGTCAGTGTGCCTGACTATAGAGTCACCTATTACTGGTGTGTTAGGCATGTTATTTCACCTTAAGGGCTGTGATTGTGCGGCACACTGATTTTATGTTTTATGTGTTGTCTGTTTTGTGATGGGAGGTGCAGGTTGTTGAGTGTCTGTTTTGGAGGTCTCTGATGCTTTTGCAGGTTTTTATTTAGAGCCTCCGAGTATGATTTTCTGTATTTATGTGTATTTTTTGCCAGTGCTGTTTTAGTAGGTCTGTGTGCAGCTGGAGGTGTGGTGCAAGTGTTATCCTTCTCCTCTTGACTGTCTCTTCCAGTCTTGGGTGGAGACAACAGCTTCAGTTGGGTGTATAATTGCATCTCTCGCATATGTTAGTGTTTTGTGGTTTGAGGAGAGGGTTGTCTGTGTACATGAGGCAGTTGTAACATTGCCTCAGGATAGAATAGGATTAGCGCTTTCGTTTATACCAATTCAATAAACTTCTTCAGATAAAGTACAGGAAGCACATTTAAATACAAAAATCAATTACATCATCCTGTCATTAAAAACACATAAAAAATTAATTAAATACAAATATCTCAAAATATTTCATATTCCTATTATTAAATAAGTATAGTACCACAAATCTTAACGAAATAATGCTTTCAATTTAAGTAAGCTCATAATGGAAATGGTGTCATTCAATCCAGGAGACACCGAAGCATTTAATTTCAGCTGCCATAATAACTCTCTTTCTTCTAAATGTAATGAAATAGGGCCCCCTCTTCCATTATCAAGATTTTTCTATGACACCATTTCCATTATGAGCTTACTTAAATTGAAAGCATTATTTCGTTAAGATTTGTGGTACTATACTTATTTAATAATAGGAATATGAAATATTTTGAGATATTTGTATTTAGTAATTTTTATGTGTTTTTAATGACAGGATGTGATGTAATTCTGATTTGTGTATTTAAATATGCTTCCTGTAATTTATCTGAAGAAGTTTATCAATTGGTATAAGCAGCCTAATCCTATTCTATCATTTGTGTCCAGCGTGGTGTTTTTCAGTGAATTTACTTTGCTTGGTGTTCATTCTGGAGTTTTGTTTTTGACATTGCCTCAGGATACCCAGATTCATCAGCTGGATTGGAGAGTACACCTGAAGTTGCCCTTTGGTCATGCCTGAATAGTAGGGTGAGCTGCTTAGTCACTTGGTTGGTGAGGGGTGAATAAAGAGCCTTGCCCTGCTGGGCAATCAGTGTCAGGGTATATGAGTGCTTGCTATTAGGTCTGAGCAAGTGCTGGGCTGCAGGATGCTTTTTGAGTGCCTAGGTTGAGAGTTAGACTAGTTTCAAGGGAAAAACTGAAGAGGAGACTTAGTGGAGCAGGGAATAATTTATCCGTAGCTAACCAGCGCTGCCTGGTGTGCAAAACCATGCAAACATGTTTTTTATAGTAGGAAATGAAAGAGATGAAAATATTAAAATGGCCAATAAACTACTAACATCTGGGCTGGAACCACTCCTCCAGGGACAGATAGGTTACTCAAAGCTCCCCTCTCTCACAGGTGAACAGAGAAACTTCCTTCTATCCAAGTAAGATATGGGCAACTCAGAAACTAGTATCACTGCCCTGAATTCAGCTCTAGCCTGAAAACTGGACTATACTAGCTTAGAAAGGCAGGAAACAAGGATTTTTTTTTTTTAAAAGATAAGGCAAAAACAGTATAAAATACACTGTAAACAGCTTTAAATGACTACAAACGATCAGAAAAGGCTATTGCACTTTAGTGTGTAGCCTACAATGGTTAAACAAGTTATTTAAACAAAAAACAACTTTTTAAAAGTGCAGGCAGTCATATAAGTACAATATGTGAAAAAAACAAGCCTTTAAATCACAATAAATGCTGGAAAATCTGCGTTTAGGTGGAAAACAGTTAAGTACAGCAAGAAAATACAGAAAACTGATGCTTAATCACTCCAAAGCCTCTCTTCTAAGCTAGAAGGCTTGTATCAGTTTAAGGCTTTCTAGTACTACCAGTGGGTTAGTTAGAGGAAAGATGGGAAACAAGTGCAGATGTGGTCTTTTAAACCAGAAAGTTGAAAGAGATGGACAAACTGTCCAAATGGTCAATAAACTACAATTTTGGATAAAGAACCTCTCCTCTCATGGTAGACAGGCTACCTAGTGCTTACCACTCCCACTGATAAGCTAGAAGGCTTTCCTCCAACACAGAAGGCTTGCGGGGCTCAGAAGCACCAACAGTCCTGGATACAGCAACTCTGTATCTGGACTAGGTAGTTACAGGAAGGTGGAAAGCAAGCGCAAGTGTGGCTTTAAACCAGAATGTTGAAAGAGATGGAAAAAAAACTGCCCAAATGACCAATAAGCTTCAATTTCTGGGCCAGAAATCACTCCTCTTGTGGTAGATAGGCTACCTAATGCTTACCACTCCCACTGATAAGCTAGAAGGCTTCCCTCCAACACAGAAAAGCTTGGGGGGCTCAAAAGCTTACAAACAGTCCTGGATACAGCAAATCTGTACCTGGACTAGACTAGTTAGAGGAAAGGCGGGGAACAAGTACAAATGCAGGCTTTTAAGCCAGCAAGTTGAAAAGAGATGGAAAACTGCCCAAATGGCCAAATAAACTACAATTTCTGGGCTAAAACTCCTCTCCCATGGAGGATAGGCTACCTAGTGCTTACCTCCCACTGATAAGCTAGATGGCTTCCCTTCAACACGGAAAGGTTTGGGGGGTTCAGAAGCTTACAAAGAGTCCTGGATACAGCAAATCTGTACCTGGACTAGACTAGTAACAGGAAAGGCAGGAAACAAGCGCAAACACAGGCTTTTAAATCAAGGTTGAAGGAGATGGAAAAAGCTTCCCAAACGGCCAATAAACTATAATTTCTGGGCAGAAACCACTCCTCCTGTGGTAGATAGGTTACCTAGTGCTTACCACTCCCACTGATAAGCTAGAAGGCTTTTTTCCAACACAGAAGGGCTTGGGGGGCTCAGAGGCTTACCAACAGTCCTGGATACAGCAAATCTGTACCTGGACTATACTAGTTATAGGAAATGAGGGGACCAAACTAAAAACAGGCTTTTAACCAGAAAGTAGAAAGATATGGAAAAACTGCCCAAATGGCCAATGCACTACAATTTCAGGGCCAAAACCAACTCTTCCCATGGTAGATAGGCTACCTAGTGCTCACCAATCCCACTGATAAGTTAGAAGGCTTCCCTCCAACACAGAAAGGCTTGGGGGGCTCAGAAGCTTACCAACAGTCCTGGATACAGCAAGTCTGTATCTGGACTTGACTAGTTACAGGAAAGGCAGGAAACAAGCTTAGATTTTTTTTCTTTTTTTTTTTTATACAGAAAAGCAGCTTAAACAGCAGTAAGTACAATTCAAATTGCAGTGCAGGCCAGCACACCCGAGTGTGTAGCAACACTACGGTAAATACAGTTCAAGTAAGTGCAACTAAATTAACAAATGACTAAAAAACAAGTGCAGAAGGCAGAAAATTAGAAGGCTACTAACAAGCAGTAATAAGTGCATAGTAAGAGCAACTGAACAGATAACAACGCAGAAGAACAACTAAGACAGTTACAGTAAGAGCAGCTGAATAAAATATATATAGATATTTTGTTTTATTTATTTATTTATTTTTTTTTTGAGGGAGGGAACAGAGCAGGATTAAGAGGCTACAGGTGTTGTCCTTCCTAAATGCTCTCTTTGTACACAGTAGGAGCGCCTGAAATCAGAATATGATCTCACTGCACTCAGTTGAGTGAGCAAATGAGATGGACCAAAAAGGACTATCCAAATACAAATCTACAAGAGTGGCGGGCAATTTCAAAGCCACCAACATTAACACCAAAACAAGAACAGGGAGGGTGGGTGAAGAGACAGCCACAACTTCAGTTGAGATAATATTCAGTGAAAAACCCCAAATAAATAAATGTATTAAAGTACCATATGAAAAATAGCAGATAAAAGTGTACTTAAATTCACTTATATGTCAAGTTGATTTCAAGTAGATGTTAGCCGGCCAAAGCTACAATATAAGGCAGAGATAACTCAAAATGTACCACTTATATAAGGCAGGACAGAATATCTGTGATGAGGTGAAACTACCCCCCACTGCTATCAATGGCTACACAGAAATTCTAACAAGTACTCTGTAGAGAGACAACCACAACTTCAGTTGAGTTAATGTTGTTGTGTCTTTCGGCTTTTCCCAGTTAGGGGTTGCCACAGCGGAACTCCAGTCCGCTAATGATTGGCAGTTGAGTTTTATGTACTGGCTTGCCAGGCCTGACGCACAACCTTCAACGAAGGTACGCCCATTCACGCATGTCTCCACGCGGCGCTCTAGCTGAGGCTCAGATTGGTCAGCGTCTTACTGTGAGGTGACAATGCTACCGCAGCATCATATTCAGTGAAAAACAAATAAATAAATTAAATATAGTACTATATAAAAAGAGCAAATAAAAGTGTACTTAAATTCATTTATACGTCCAGTTGATTTCAGGTAGATTTTAGACAAAGCTCAAATTTTAAGCAGAGATAACTCAAAATGTGCCACTTATGTGATGGTGAGACTACCCCACTGCTATCAATGGCTACACAAAATTTTAAAAGTACTCTGTAAAGTACATTGAAAGCAGCTATTTGCTGCCAAAGAAATGCAGAGCTATGGTCCTTTCCTACACCTGTCCTGCACATCCCTACCTGATTCTCCTCTTGTTTGTCCCCCTGCTTGCCCCAGTTTCACCACTTTCCCATCTCCCTTTTTTTTCTTTTCTTTATTTGAAATTAGCACAGGTTTAAGCAGCTGTAAGCAGCAGTAAGTGGGCATAAGCTAAGCTAAGCTCACGTAAGTGTCACTTAGCTCCGCGCAAACCTGCAC
>NC_056725.1:673713455-673723455 GCF_019279795.1 Protopterus annectens | reverse complement strand
CTGGTCTGCTTGAACAGTACTCCCTCAAAATAAATGAAATTGTTTTCCAGCACAATGGACATCAAGTCCCCTAATAATGTGATAGTGTCCCAGGACAAGTCAGTGTGTCTTCTTAAGCAGTTGATGAATGATTCTAGTCCTTCTTCAATTGGAATGCTACTAAATAAGTCTATGACATCTATACTACTGAAGATTATATTGGTGTTATATTTTGAAACGGGGTAGTTTTTCAAAAAGTCCCATGAGTCTTTTACCATATGTTTGACATTCTCAAATAGGGGTTTCAACATATTATCTATCACTTTTCCAATGGGAAAAGTCTTTGACTTACTTCCAGAGATAATTGGCCGGAAAGGGGGGTTGGTAATATCTTTGTGGACCTTAGGAATACCCACAATAGTTGCCATAGTGGGATGGTCCACTAACATATAGTGGTATAGATCTTCTGAAATTCTCTGATCTAAAAAATATTCTTCTAAATACATGTCAATTCTTCTATAGGCTATATTAATCTCATTCTGTGAAATAGATGTATAATTACCTGATTCATGAAGAATTTTGTGTATAATTCCACTGTATGTATTAGCATCATAGATGACTATGCCCTTATCCGGCTTCATAACTCTAATGTTGCCGTTGTTCTGCAACTCAGATAATGTTAAAGTCTCCTTCTTAGTTAGGTTAGATCTTATTTTTTGCCCCTTGAATGTATGACTAACTGCATATAAGTCTCTAGTGACTTTGTTGTCAAACTTCTGAATACTAGGGTTACTTATAGGTATAAAACTACTTTTCTTTTTTAAGCAGTCTGCACCAGTGGATGATTCCCTTTCATTATTTCCAAACATCATAGACAAATTCAATTTTCTAACGTATTTTTTAAACTCTAATATATTATTAACCATGTTGTATTTGGGGGTAGGAATAAATTTAAATCCCTTAGATAATAAACTAAAGTGTGTTTTTTCTAATTTCAAATTACTATAATTATATATTTTAAAATTATTGTAAGTGCATATTATATTATTTGTAACTGTAATTTCAGAGTTATCATTACAGACTAAATCATTAGTAGAATTAGGGGAATATTGACCTTCAGATGTTAATACTTCTTTTTCCATTTTCCCCCTTTTTTCCACTTCCCATAATGGCTTCCCTTGTTTGTGAAAAAACTGACTGTTTCTATGTTCCTGTTTGTATATGTTTTGTCATATTCTTGAATGTACTCATCACAATTTTGGTGAAAACTATTCCATCTGTAATTGGTGTGACTTTTGTACTGTTCCCTGTCTCTATCTAACTTTTTCTGTTTACGTTCATGGGCCTTCTTAACCCTAAAATCTGCACTGTCAAATTGTTTATAAAATAAATTTTCCCATTGTGGGAAGGCTAAGTCATGTGTTATAGCGTTATGTAATTTCTCCACCTCAGTTAACAGTTTACACAGCTTTATATCGTTATATTTAATCACCAATCTCATGTATTCAAACCCAAAATTGTCAAAAAGGGAATTGAAATCCATTTTAACATCATTGTCTATGTCAATTCCCAAGGGTAATTTATAAAAACGCAGCCCCATAGGTACAATATTAATAGAAATACAAAAATTTAAATAAGCATTGTCTAGTTTCAAACCATTGACCATATTAAGTTTTTTACCAAACAAGTAAATAGAATCCTTTAAAGTGCCTTTGTGTTTAAAACTACTGTCATTGTTAACATTTTCAGAATTACAATCTTGACTAAGAAACTCTTGTAAAATGTTATGTTTCTGGTCCTTATTAGAATGAACAACAGTACCTTTGTCCTTTTTGTTATTGCTGGTAATATTAGCATAAGTCCTGACAGGCTGGGTATTCTTCGGTCTTGTACCCACTCTTTTTATTTCCTCAGACAAATTGCCAAATGAAAAATCAAAAGTAAAGTCAGTCCCTGCCGTTTTGTTGACAAAATTAGAAGCCGAAAGACATGGTAAATCTATAGCATGTCCCTGTGCAAGGCCTGTATTCTGTCCGTTAGGAATTCCAGGGGACGATGTCTCCGGTATCCTGTTGCTAGTAAAATTTACACCAGACTGAACAGTGTTGCCGTTAAGATTAACGGCACTTTGCAAAGCGTTCCTATCGTTCTCGGTGGTCAAAACGCTTACCCGAGAATCGATCAAGCCGGGGATCTTGCTGAAAAGTTCTGCTAGTTTAGAGACCTCGTTACGTAAAGCGGAGACTTCTGCTTTTAATTGGTCCATTTCCGAACCCGAATTAGATGCAGTGTCCACTATCGAGTTGTTGGTGGAATCCATAAGCAACTCAGGAAAAAAAAACGTTGAGCTGTTTGGGTCAAACTTGAAGCACAGAAGAAAAGACACCTCCCCAAACAGTTCCTTCCACACAGCAACTGATATCAATACAAAAAACAGCTGTCAGCAAAATAAATCCACCGGATAGTAAAAAGAACAAATTTAATGTTGTACAATAATCCTGGTTTAGCGCTTTCACTCGCAACCACAGCGAGCTTCCTCAGAACAAGTAAAATTAGTCATTTACAAACATATATAGTTGAAATTGGCGCCAAAAAGCGCTATTTAAAAATTTTCAAATTAAAGTGATATGAACATCTTAAAAATATGTTAAAAAACAAACCCAAATGGTCTACTCCAATTAAACAATATTGGAATATGTTTAGGTAAAAATTAGTCCAACAATAAGTATTAAGGCAAATGGAGTAGACCATTTGGGTTTGTTTTTTAACATATTTTTAAGATGTTCATATCACTTTAATTTGAAATTTTTAAATAGCGCTTTTTGGCGCCAATTTCAACTATATATGTTTGTAAATGACTAATTTTACTTGTTCTGAGGAAGCTCGCTGTGGTTGCGAGTGAAAGCGCTAAACCAGGATTATTGTACAACATTAAATTTGTTCTTTTTACTATCCGGTGGATTTATTTTGCTGACAGCTGTTTTTTGTATTGATATCAGTTGCTGTGTGGAAGGAACTGTTTGGGGAGGTGTCTTTTCTTCTGTGATTCTGTAGTTTGTGCAAGATGCAGCCTGGGACACCATCTGGTCCCATTGACGCTGTGTTTTTGGCTTTTGAAAGTGCTGTTTTCACTTGTGCATCTGTGATTTTTGGGAAACTACACTTTTCCGGTATTGTTGTGGGCCCTTTTGGGGGTGAGAAGGGAGTGAAGTTTGCATTGAATCTATCTGCCAGGATGTTGGCAATATCAGTAGGTTCAGTATATTTTGTGCTATTTTGCACTACTTCAGTGCATATCTATGAGTTGCCACTTAGATTCTTAACATAGCTAAAGAAGGCTTTATGGTTATATTTTGAATCCTTGGCTATTTTTCTTTCGAAGTTAGCCTTGGATGATTTCATGAGAGACCTTAGTTTCTTACTGATACTGATCAGGGATGTCTTTCCTTCTTGGGATTTGTTTCTTTTTTTCTGAACTAGTCTCCTCCTTCTATTGTATAGCCTGTTTATGGCAGGGATCCACTAAACTGGTTTCCTTCTCTTAGACGAGTGAGTCTTGGATTTGCTAGGGATGGCACTATCCATGCATCCTTGTAGTTGCTCATAGAGTGCATTTGTAAAGGTTTCTGCATCTTGGGCAGCGTTATCCTTTAGCGTGGGGGCTGTGAAACTTACCACCTCTGCCTTAAGTAAGGTGAAGTTTGCTTTAGAAAAGTATTTTACTGTAGTTTCCTTAGTTGGGGGTGGTGGTGGGGTGTGGACATCCAGAGTAATTAGTTTATGGTCTGATCTAACCAGTGACGGGTCGACCTCCGGTGTGGAACACCTGTTGCCCATGTTGGTGATGACCAGGTCCAATATGTTTTCACCTCTGGTAGGGGAGTTTACCAGCTTATCCAGGGCATTTGAGTTGATGAATTCCTGGAAGCGCTGGGCCTGGGAGTTTGTACTCGAGTAGTTGTCCCAGTGAATGGTAGGGTAATTGAAATCGTCCAATATCAGGGTGTTCGGTAGGACCTTCATATTTTCCAGTGTCTCCAGAAAGATGGAGTGGTGGTCCTGGGTCATGGAGAGTGATCTGTAGCAGGCCACAATTTGCATTGCAGATTTACCTGATGTTAGTTGCACATGGATGATCTCAGAGGTATCATGCGGTGCCACTAACCTGGAGGTGTAGGTATCCTTGATGAATATGGATGCACCCCCTCCTTTTGTGTTTCCGTCCATGTTCTGTGGCAAAAATGTAATGTGTGGTATGAGTTGTAGCCCGGTAGTGCTGGGGTGCTCTCTGGAGCCTTGAATCAGGTTTCAGTTACTGCACAGATGTCAATGTTCTCCATACTGAGAAGTGCTTCGAGTGCATGTATTTTGAGATTTAAAATCCTGGCGTTGAGTAGCATAACCCTCAGTTTTTTGTTGATTGTGCTGTTTACGGAGGTGGGTTTGACTTTTGAGCCTTGCCTAAAAAGGCATTATGGGGGCAGCAAGAGCCTTGGCCAGTATTCAAAAGCCTAGGGGTGACAGGTGCAAGACATCTCTTGTGAAGCAACACGGCTTTTTGAGCATGTTGTCCTAGGCTGACAGACACTGGATCCCCTTTGAATGACACCAGAAGCTTAGCCAATTGTTGAAATTGATCATTTTTTCTTTATACTGAGGTATCATTCTTGGTGAGGGCGGGATGCTACTCAGGGTCAGGGTCATACCAGCCTGGGTTACTTGATCAGAGAGCTCTTCTATGTCTCTTTTCATGTAGTCCAAGCAGGTACATCACACGTCATTCACACCAACATGAACAATGACAGAGTCATATTTGTACTTGCTCTGGAGTGACCTGAGTGTTTGTGTTATGTGGCAGATTCTGGCTCCCGACAGGCCGCTAACAGTAACCTTCTGCTTATCCAGCCTAGTGAGTGGGACGTCGGTGTGCCTGACTATAGAGTCACCTATTACTGGTGTCTTAGGCATGTTATTTCACCTTAAGGGCTGTGATTGTGCGGCACACTGATTTTGTGCTTTATGTGTTGTCTGTTTTGTGATGGGAGGTGCAGGTTGTTGAGTGTCTGTTTTGGAGGTCTCTGATGCTTTTGCAGGTTTTTATTTAGAGCCTCCGAGTATGATTTTCTGTATTTATGTGTATTTTTTGCCAGTGCTGTTTTAGTAGGTCTGTGTGCAGCTGGAGGTGTGGTGCAAGTGTTATCCTTCTCCTCTTGACTGTCTCTTCCAGTCTTGGATGGAGAAAGCTTAGCTTCCAGTTTGGATGTATAATTGCATCTCTCGCATATGTTAGTGTTTTGTGGTTTGAGGAGAGGGTTGTCTGTGTACATGAGGCAGTTGTAACATTGCCTCAGGATAGAATAGATTAGCAGCGCTTTATACCAATTCAATAAATCTTCAGATAAAATTACAGGGGAAGCATACATTTAAATACAAAATCAGAATACACATCCTGTCATTAAAACACATAAATAATTAAATACAAATATCTCAAAATATTTCATATTCCTATTATTAAATAGAGTATAGTATTACATCTTAACGAAATAATGCTTTCAATTTAAGTAAGCTCATAATGGAAATGGTGTCATTCAATCCAGGAGACACCGAAGCATTTAATTTCAGCTGCCATAATAACTCTCTTTCTTCTAAATGTAATGAAATAGGGCCCCCTCTTCCATTATCAAAGATTTTTTTCTATGACACCATTTCCATTATGAGCTTACTTAAATTGAAAGCATTATTTCGTTAAGATTTGTGGTACTATACTTATTTAATAATAGGAATATGAAATATTTTGAGATATTTGTATTTAATTAATTTTTTATGTGTTTTTAATGACAGGATGTGATGTAATTCTGATTTGTGTATTTAAATATATGCTTCCCCTGTAATTTTATCTGAAGAAGTTTATCGAATTGGTATAAACGAAAGCCCTAATCCTATTCTATCATTTGTGTCCAGCGTGGTGTTTTTCAGTGAATTTACTTTGCTTGGTGTTCATTCTGGAGTTTTGTTTTTGACATTGCCTCAGGATACCCAGATTCATCAGCTGGATTGGAGAGTACACCTGAAGTTGCCCTTTGGTCATGCCTGAATAGTAGGGTGAGCTGCTTAGTCACTTGGTTAGTGAGGGGTGAATAAAGAGCCTTGCCCTGCTGGGCAATCAGTGTCAGGGTATATTAGTGCTTGCTATTAGGTCTGAGCAAGTGCTGGGCTGCAGGATGCTTTTTGAGTGCTTAGGTTGAGAGTTAGACTAGTTTCAAGGGCAAAACTGAAGAGGAGACTTAGTGGAGCAGGGAATAATTTATCTGTAGCTAACCAGCGCTGCCTGGTGTGCAAAACCATGCAAACATGTTTTTTATACTAGGGAAATGAAAGAGATAGAAAATGGCCCAAAATGGCCAATAAACTACTAACTTCTGGGCTGGAACCACTCCTCCAAGGACAGATAGGTTACTCAAAGCTCCCCTCTCTCACAGGTGAACAGAGAAACTTCCTTCTATCCAAGTAAGATATGGGCAACTCAGAAACTAGTATTACTGCCCTGAATTCAGCACTAGCCTGAAAACTGGACTATACTAACTTAGAAAGGCAGGAAACAAGGATTTTTTTTTTTTTGAAAAGATAAGGCAAAAACAGTATAAAATACACTGTAAACAGCTTTAAATGACTACAAACGATCAGAAAAGGCTATTGCACTTTAGTGTGTAGCCTACAATGGTTAAACAAGTTATTTAAACAAAAAACAACTTTTTAAAAGTGCAGGCAGTCATATAAGTACAATATGTGAAAAAAACAAGCCTTTAAATCACAATAAATGCTGGAAAATCTGCGTTTAGGTGGAAAACAGTTAAGTACAGCAAGAAAGTACAGAAAACTGATGCTTAATCACTCCAAAGCCTCTCTTCTAAGCTAGAAGGCTTGTATCAGTTTAAGGCTTTCTAGTACTACCCAGTAGGTTAGTTAGAGGAAAGATGGGAAACAAGTGCAGATGTGGTCTTTTAAACCAGAAAGTTGAAAGAGATGGACAAACTGTCCAAATGGTCAATAAACTACAATTTTTGGGCCAAGAACCTCTCCTCTCATGGTAGACAGGCTACCTAGTGCTTACCACTCCCACTGATAAGCTAGAAGGCTTTCCTCCAACACAGAAAGGCTTGCGGGGCTCAGAAGCTTACCAACAGTCCTGGATACAGCAACTCTGTATCTGGACTAGGTAGTTACAGGAAAGGTGGAAAGCAAGCGCAAGTGTGGCTTTTAAACCAGAATGTTGAAAGAGATGGAAAAAAACTGCCCAAATGACCAATAGCTTCAATTTCTGGGCCAGGAACCACTCCTCTTGTGGTAGATAGGCTACCTAATGCTTACCACTCCCACTGATAAGCTAGAAGGCTTCCCTCCAACACAGAAAAGCTTGGGTGGCTCAGAAGCTTACAAAGAGTCCTGGATACAGCAAATCTGTACCTGGACTAGATTAGTTACAGGAAAGGCGGGGAACAAGTACAAATGCAGGCTTTTAAGCCAGCAAGTTGAAAGAGATGGAAAACTGCCCAAATGGCCAAATAAACTACAATTTCTGGGCTAAAACTCACTCTTCCCATGGAGGATAGGCTACCTAGTGCTTACCACTCCCACTGATAAGCTAGAAGGCTTCCCTTCAACACGGAAAGGCTTGGGGGGCTCAGAAGCTTACAAAGAGTCCTGGATACAGCAAATCTGTACCTGGACTAGACTAGTAACAGGAAAGGCAGGAAACAAGCGCAAACACAGGCTTTTAAATCAAAAGGTTGAAGGAGATGGAAAAGCTTCCCAAACGGCCAATAAACTATAATTTCTGGGCCAGAAACCACTCCTCCTGTGGTAGATAGGTTACCTAGTGCTTACCACTCCCACTGATAAGCTAGAAGGCTTTTTTCCAACACAGAAGGGCTTGGGGGGCTCAGAAGCTTACCAACAGTCCTGGATACAGCAAATCTGTACCTGGACTATACTAGTTATAGGAAATGAGGGGACCAAACTAAAAACGGGCTTTTAACCAGAAAGTAGAAAGATATGGAAAAACTGCCCAAATGGCCAATGCACTACAATTTCAGGGCCAAAACCCACTCTTCCCATGGTAGATAGGCTACCTAGTGCTCACCACTCCAACTGATAACTTAGAAGGCTTCCTTCCAACACAGAAAGGCTTGGGGGGCTCAGATGCTTACCAACAGTCCTGGATACAGCAAGTCTGTATCTGGACTTGACTAGTTACAGGAAAGGCAGGAAACAAGCTTAGATTTTTTTTCTTTCTTTTTTATACAGAAAAGCAGCTTAAACAGCAGTAAGTACAATTCAAATTGCAGTGCAGGCCAGCACACCCGAGTGTGTAGCAACACTACGGTAAATACAGTTCAAGTAAGTGCAACTAAATTAACAAATGACTAAAAAACAAGTGCAGAAGGCAGAAAATTAGAAGGCTACTAACAAGCAGTAATAAGTGCATAGTAAGAGCAACTGAACAGATAACAGCACGCAGAAGAACAACTAAGACAGTTACAGTAAGAGCAGCTGAATAAAATATATATAGATATTTTGTTTTATTTATTTATTTATTTTTTTTTGAGGGAGGGAACAGAGCAGGATTAAGAGGCTACAGGTGTTGTCCTTCCTAAATGCTCTCTTTGTACACAGTAGGAGCGCCTGAAATCAGAATATGATCTCACTGCACTCAGTTGAGTGAGCAAATGAGATGGACCAAAAAGGACTATCCAAATACAAATCTACAAGAGTGGCGGGCAATTTCAAAGCCACCAACATTAACACCAAAACAAGAACAGGGAGGGTGGGTGAAGAACAGTCATAACTTCAGTTGAGTTAATATTCAGTGAAAAACACAAATAAATAAATTAAATACAGTACCATATGAAAAATAGCAGATAAAAGTGTACTTAAATTCACTTATACATCCAGTTTATTTCAGGTAGATGTTAGCTGGCCAAAGCTCAGATTTTAAGCAGAGATAACTCAAAATGTACCACTTATATAAGGCAGGACAGAATATCTGTGATGAGGTGAAACTATCCCCCACTGCTATCAATGGCTACACAGAAATTCTAACAAGTACTCTGTAGAGAGACAACCACAACTTCAGTTGAGTTAATGTTGTTGTGTCTTTCGGCTTTTCCCAGTTAGGGGTTGCCACAGTGGAACTCCAGTCCACTAATGATTGGCAGTTGAGTTTTATGTACTGGCTTGCCAGGCCTGGCGCACAACCTTCAATGAAGGTACGCCCATTCACGCATGTCTCCACGCAGAAGACGCTCTAGCTGAGAATCGAATTGGTCAGCGTCTTACTGTGAGGTGACAATGCTACCGCAGCACCATATTCAGTAAAAAACAAATAAATAATTTAAATACAGTACTATATAAAAAGAGCAAATAAAAGTGTACTTAAATACATTTATACATCCAGTTGATTTCAGGTAGATTTTAGCTGGCCAAAGCTCAGATTTTAAGCAGAGATAACTCAAAATGTGCCACTTATGTGATGAGGTGAGACTACCCCCCACTGCTATCAATGGCTACACAAAAATTTTAAAAAGTACTCTG
The DNA here is from genome assembly GCF_019279795.1 of Protopterus annectens. Lineage (NCBI taxonomy): Eukaryota > Metazoa > Chordata > Ceratodontiformes > Protopteridae > Protopterus > Protopterus annectens. The sequence goes on along the minus strand of NC_056725.1, from coordinate 673,713,885 downwards.
TAAAGTACATTGAAAGCAGCTGTTGCTGCCAAAGAAATGCAGAGCTATGGTCCTTTCCTACACCTGTCCTGCACATCCCTACCTGATTCTCCTCTTGTTTGTCCCCCTGCTTGCCCCAGTTTCACCACTTTCCCATCTCCCTTTTTTTTCTTTTCTTTATTTGAAATTAGCACAGGTTTAAGCAGCTGTAAGCAGCAGTAAGTGGGCATAAGCTAAGCTAAGCTCACGTAAGTGTCACTTAGCTCCGCGCAAACCTGCACAAACCCACTTACAACTGCTTTAAAGTGCCTTAATCACTCTATCTCCAACACCCACTGTTCTGCCCAGCAACAAAATAACCAGCCCTTGCAATTCTCAAACACACTATAGCCAAAGTGATTTACCACTACACCACTTCAGATATAAATAAATTTTATGTTTTCTCAAGTAT
>NC_056725.1:673645955-673710955 GCF_019279795.1 Protopterus annectens | reverse complement strand
TATCTGTTACATAACAATGATTAACCTAAAACATCACTATCACACTGACAAACAGAACTGTCTGTAAGACAGTAAGCACTAGCTCACCACTGTTCCCATGGTGAAATTTATGAAAATGTGAAAATGTACAGCCATATACCTTCATGTGTCTTACTACTGATATCCCTCACATGTTGTAACAGCCTAGGTTAAAATCAGTGCATACTCCTCCCTCATAGAATGACTTACAAGGGCATATAACAGTGTTTTACATACACTGACCGCTGGACTGTACAAGGTCACACATGTTTTGTCCAGCTGTAGCCCTCATATACATGGGCACTGCGCCACAAGTTGTGTGGGAGTACACAACATCACTAGAATGACAGCAGGAATGCCAGCACTAAATAATGATAAGCCATTACATAACAACCTCTTACTGCATGACATCTGGACAAAGCCTGGTATATAGGTGGAGGACAGAGGCTAGAACACAGGGCCATATTTGCAATATTGCTGTTATACACTGTGAAAGTTGCTGGTGTTACAGGACTGGTTGCAACATACCCTTACTCAGGAATATGAAGTCAGAAACACAAATGGATGTAGCCATGTACTGATAGCACTCAACAGAGAGAATGACATTGATATATCAGAGACAAGACGTTTGTGGTGAACAGACAAAGCATAACAGCCAATCCTCTGGCCATCATGTGGATAGGCCCACAGTTGAGAGCTATGCAGACAGACTGCATTCCATGCAAAACTAGCATGTACACACAAACCCTGTAAAACTAGTGATATTCAATGCATATAGCAACAATACTCACACTGTCCGTAGGTCTGGAACCTTATACAAATATGTAGTTAGCCTGTGTCTGCAAGTCCTGTTGTAAGAGGTATTTCTACCTGCTGTCTGTAACACTGCTGCCCACACACAGGAAGGATGTCTTCCATACAGGAAAGGTAATGGGACAACACCCACATGATGTAATAATTTATAGTAGTGGGTTGCCATTACAGTGGTAATTGGAAGTACTACACAGCTGGCTGCATGCAATTAGCAAGTGGTGAACACTGATTGGTGCAGAGGCCATCACCTGATCATGGTTCATAGGTTCATAGGTTCATACTAGGCTATCTGCCCGAGGGCATTTACAAGCCTAGCCCATCGTTTTGTGGCTTAGGCCACCCCTTTAGTATGGGGAACTATACCCATTATTTTTCTGTGCCTCTGTCGAGCAGTGACACTGAGGTAATCCCTGGGGTATATCTGCGATCTCCCATCCATTGGTCAAGATTTCTCTTGAACAAGGCCAGCGAGGTGCTCTGCCTCACATGTACCGGGATTTTGTTCCACAGCATAGGGAGTCTTTGGGTGATGAATCTATCCTCCAGCACGCCCTATTAATAGCCGTGTCAAGGTTTAAGTCTCCGCCCTTGTGGCTCTGATGGATCTAGATTTTTGAGGTGAAGCATATTCATCAAATCTGGGTTTGACATGGCCTTGTATGTTAGGCAAAGGTCACCTCTGAGCAAGCGTAAGCGACTGAATAGAGCTGGAGTTCTTTCAGTCGGGCAGCATAGGACAGATTTTGAGACCCTTTATCCTTTTGGTGAGGAACTTTGTGGCCTCTCCAGCTGCTGCAAGTGTCGGGTCAGATACATTCGAATGGGGCATTGTACTCAATCATTGGTCTGATGAGTGATGAGTAAAGGGAGACTATGACCTCCCTTGATCTAGATGAGAATCCCTTCATGATAAGGTGGGCAATGTAGAAGGTCTTCCTAACTACTTTAGCTACATGGGTGTCGAATGACAGACTACTATCAACCTGGGTCCCCAGGTCCCTGATAACTTCTTCTGTGCTCAGTGGATTGCCACCTATTTGGTAGCTAGGGGTAACCTTGTTTTTCCCAAGGGTATGACTATGCATTTTTGGCATTTAACTTTAGGCCGTGGCTCTGGCACCAGTTATCCGTTTCTGTGAGACCCTTCTGAAGGATATCTGTGTCAGATGTGTTTTCTACTATGGCGCCCAGTTTGCAGTCATCTGCAAACTTTGTCAGCCATAACCTCCTGTGTTTGCTTGTACTGGAAAAGTAGATGCCAAACAAGAGTGGGCCCAGGACTGAGCCCTGTGGGACACCACTTGTGACAGGCTTTGAGTCTGACATGGCGCCAGCAGCTCTGACCCTGTGGGTTCTGTCACTCAGCCAGTTTGCAACCCATCTTGTGATGTATGGGTTGACATTTAAGCTGATGAGTTTTTCAATGATACCCGAATGGGGTATTGTATCAAGGCCTTAGCCAGATCGAGGTAGGCTGTATGGACTGCCTTTCCTCATCAATGGCTTTGGTGACTGTTTCAAAAAGTCAACCAAGTTTAAAAGGCATGATCTGCCTTTGACAAAGCCAAACTGGGTTGGATCCAAAGTCTGCAAATTCCCTATGTCTTTATTTATGAGGTCCATTATGATCCTCTCCATGGCTTTGCAGATAAGGCTTGTCAAGCTAATGGGGCGGTAATTTCCAGGGTCGGTGGAGGCACCGCCTTTGTGAAGTGGTACCACAGTTGCAGTGCGCCACTCCCTGGGTACGTATCCAGAGGTAAGACTTTGATTAAACAGCTGTCCTAGCTGTGGGTTTAATTCCTCATTGAGTTCATGGAGCACACAGCCGGGGACACCATCAGGTCCCATGGATGCTGTGTTTTTTGCTTTGGAGAGAGCAGTTCTCACTTGGGCGCTGGAGATGTTTGGGGGGCTGCAATCGCTTGGTATAGATATCTCTCTTTTGGGGGAGGGGGAGAAGTTTGCACTGAACCTGTCAGCCAGTATGTTGGCAATGTCTGTAGGATCAGTAATCTTCACATCATTTTGAACTAGCTCTGAGCATATCTGGGAGTTTCCTCCCAGGTTTCTAACATAGCTAAAGAAGGCCTTATGATTGTCTTTTGAGTCTTTAGCTATTTTTCTCTCGAAATTTGCTTTGGATGATTTTATGAGAGCTCTTAGTTTTTTACTTATAGTGATCAAGGGTGTCTTACCTTTTAAGGATTTTGCTCTATCTTGTAGTAGCTTCCTCCTTTTGTTGTAGAGTTTGTTTATGGCTGGGGTCCACCAGACTGGATGCTTGCCTTTGGTACAAAGAGTCTTTGTTTTGCTTGGGATTGCCTTATCCATGCAGTCCTGCAGGTGCTGGTAGAAGGCATTTGTAAGTGATTCAGCGGCTTGAGTACTGTTTTCCGCCAGCTCGGGGCCTTAAAGGAGACCACACTAGTCTTTAGAAGTGTGAAGTCGGCTTTGAGAAGTTCTTTACTGTGGTCTTTTATTTCAGGTGGGGTGGGATGAGGACCTCCAGCGAGATTAGTTTGTGGTCTGATCTCACCAGTGAGGGTGCACCTCCGGTGTTGAACATTGTGCTCCCATGTTCGTGATGATGAGATCAAGTATGTTATCTCCTCTTGTGGGGATGGTGACTAGTTGTTCCATGGCATTTGAGTTTATGAATTCCAGGAACTTTTGGGCTAGGGTGTTTGGGCTTGAGTAGTGTTCCCAGTCTATATTAGGGTAATTGAAGTCACCTAGTATGATGGTGTTTGGTGATACATTTATCCCTCTAGTGTTTTCAGGAAGGCCATGTGAGGTTCCTGAGTTTGTGAGGGTGGCCTGTAACATGCTACAATTTGCAGAGCAGTCTTGCCTATGGTTAATTGCACCTGGATGGTCTCCGATGCATCGCGGCGTTGCCACCAGTCTTGAGGTGTGGGTGTCCTTGATGAATATGGATACCCTCCTTTCTTGGTATTGTCCAGATTTTGGGGCGGAACGCATGATATGAGGTAAAACCTGATAGCGGGGTGCTCTCAGGAGCCTTGAACCAGGTTTCTGTCACAGCACAGACATCGATGTTCTCCATACTGAGAAGGGCCTCGAAAGTGCATTTTGAGATTTAGACTTCTGGCATTGAGCAGCATTACCCTTAGTTTTTTTTCCTTTTTGTGTTCTAGGGTGGTAGGTTTAGAATTTGAGCCTTGCCTAAAAAGGCACTATGGGGTGGCAAGAGCCTTTGCCAATATCCGAATCCCAGGGTGACAGGTGCAAGCCGTCCCTTGCGAAGCAGCGTGGCATGTCCAGCATGTCATCCCAGGCAGACAGACACTGGATCCCCTTTGAATGACACCAGTGTTTAAGCCAATTGTTAAAGCTGATCATCTTATCTCTGTATTGTGGCATCATTCTTGGTGAAGGTAGGATACTGCTCAAGGTCAGGGTCATACCTGTCTGGGCTACATAATCGAGAGCTCCTCAATGTCTCTTTTCATGTAGTCCAAGGAGGTACGTCTCAGGTCGTTTACACCAGCGTGGACAATGACTGAATCATATTTGTACCTGCTGTTGAGAGACCTGAGTGCTTGCGTTATGTGGCGGATTCTAGCGCCCGACAGGCAGCTTACTGTGACCTTCTCCTTACTCAGTCTGGTGAGCGGACGCCAGTGTGTCTGACTATGGAGTCACCAATGACTAGTGTGTCTGGCATTGTGTTTGGCCTTAAGGGCTGTGACTGTTTGACACTCTGACTGTGAGGTCTATGTGTTGCAGGTGTTGTGTTCTGAGGTGGTGGTTGTTTGGGTGTCTGCTTTGGTGGCCTCTGCTGTTTTGGTAGATTTTGATCAGAGCCTCGAGTATGTCTTTGTGTGTTTATGTGTATGATTTGAGGTTGTAATGGTAATATGTGAGACTGGGTCTATAGTGTGTGTGGTAACCTTCTCCTCCTGACTGGTCTTGCCAGTCCTATGTTGAGAGAGCTCAGCCTCCAGTTTGGCCGTAGTTGCATCTCTCGCATGTATTTGTGTTTTGTGGGAGGAGGAGAGGGTTGTCTGTGTACATGAGGCAATTGTAACATTGCCTCAATATTCCCAGGTTCACCAGCTGAGCAGGAGAGGACACTAGCAACTGATCCTCGACATGCTAGAAGGAATAGACAAAAAAACTTTAAAAAGATTCCGGGGACGTGGGTGACCGAGAATTGTGGGGTTGCCTTTTTGGGGTACTATCTATGACAAGAGTGCCGTATCAAGGTAATAAGTACTGTAGGAGCAAGTGCTACGTTTAACAGATAGAGAATAGTCTACTTGGAGTCAAGTAGAGATGATCTTTTAATTATAGGATACGCTGATTAGATCAGTAGTATAGTTCGAGGAAGGTAGTTTTAAGGGAAAATTTGAAGAGTGGACTTTAGGTAGCCGAATAGTTTAAACCTGCTTAACCGGTGCTGCCCTAGTGTGCAACAGTAGCAACTCCGCTAAATCGGGCTAAATCGGGCTAAAGCGTGCTTTATAGCAGGGGCTGGAAAAGACAGGAAATGACCCAAATTGGCCAACAAACCACAAGTCACTGCCCTAAACCACTCCTCCGAGGACAAATGAAGGAGTTATGGAAATGACCCTGAGTGGCCAATAAAACTACCGCTTCAAGTCAGTGACGACCTCTCCGGGTGCAGGGAAGCTGCTCAATGTTAGTCACTCCCACTGATAAACACAGAGACCCTCCTTCAGCCCAAGCAAAATGGCCTCACAGAAACTTTCAAACAGTTCAGGAACAGCAAGCCTGTAACTGAACTTTTTAACTCTCAGAAAAGTGGGAAAAAGCAAGATTTTTTTTGTTTTTGTTTTTACAGAGATAGCAGAGGTTCACAAGTAATATCAAGTTATAACAGTGCAGTAAATGACCCCACACAAGAGTGCTAGGTCAAGGACAGAAAATATGCAAGTTTTAAGAAAAAAACGATTTAAAATTAAGTGCAAACAGGAAATTCAGCAAACAGCTTTTGGTTGTGCTCTAAATACAGCTACTAATACAGAAATCAAGTTTAACAAGCCAGAAAATGCTCAAGCTAGGCAGCTATGCAGAAAAACTTAGCAAATAAACAGAGAAAAAATACTTAAAATCTCAAAAGTGGCTCCCTTCTTCTCTCAGCGTTTTTTCCTCTTGGAGGGTGCTTCACCAACAGCCAACAAGCCTGAAAAGATGCTCAAACCACGAGGCAACTAGGTTTTAAGAGAGGAAGATGAAGGAGTTATGGAAATGACCCTAGTGGCCAATAAAACTACAGTTTCTACTCAGTAACCACCTCTCCGGGGGCATGGAAGCTGCTCAATGTTAGTCACTCCCACTGATAAACACAGAGACCCTCCTTCAGCCCAAGCAAATATGGCCTCACAGAAACTTTCAAACAGTTCAGGAACAGCAAGCCTGTAACTGAACTTTTTTAACTCACAGAAAAGTGGGAAAAAGACAAGATTTTTTTTTGTTTTTGTTTTTACAGAGATAGCAGAGGTTCACAAGTAATATCAAGTTATAATAGTGCAGTAAATGACCCCACACAAGAGTGCTAGGTCAAGGACAGAAAATATGCAAGTTTTAAGAAAAAACGATTTAAAATTAAGTGCAAACAGGAAATTCAGCAAACAGCTTTTGGTTGTGCTCTAAATACAGCTACTAATACAGAAATCAAGTTTAACAAGCCAGAAAATGCTCAAGCTAGGCAGCTATGCAGAAAAACTTAGCAAATAAACAGAGAAAAAATACTTAAAATCTCAAAAGTGGCTCCCTTCTTCTCTCAGCGTTTTTTCCTCTTGGAGGGTGCTTCACCAACAGCCAACAAGCCTGAAAAGATGCTCAAACCACGAGGCAACTAGGTTTTAAGAGAGGAAGATGAAGGAGTTATGGAAATGACCCCTAGTGGCCAATAAAACTACAGTTTCAAGTCAGTAACCACCTCTCCGGGGGGCAGGGAAGCTGCTCAATGTTAGTCACTCCCACTGATAAACACAGAGACCCTCCTTCAGCCCAAGCAAAAATGGCCTCACAGAAACTTTCAAACAGTTCAGGAACAGCAAGCCTGTAACTGAACTTTTCTAACTCTCAGAAAAGTGGGAAAAAGCAAGATTTTTTTGTTTTTGTTTTTACAGAGATAGCAGAGGTTCACAAGTAATATCAAGTTATAACAGTGCAGTAAATGACCCCACACAAGAGTGCTAGGTCAAGGACAGAAAATATGCAAGTTTTAAGAAAAACGATTTAAAATTAAGTGCAAACAGGAAATTCAGCAAACAGCTTTTGGTTGTGCTCTAAATACAGCTACTAATACAGAAATCAAGTTTAACAAGCCAGAAAATGCTCAAGCTAGGCAGCTATGCAGAAAAACTTAGCAAATAAACAGAGAAAAATACTTAAAATCTCAAAAGTGGCTCCTTCTTCTCTCAGCGTTTTTCCTCTTGGAGGGTGCTTCACCAACAGCCAACAAGCCTGAAAAGATGCTCAAACCACGAGGCAACTAGGTTTTAAGAGAGGAAGATGAAGGAGTTATGGAAATGACCCCTAGTGGCCAATAAAACTACAGTTTCAAGTCAGTAACCACCTCTCCGGGGGCAGGGAAGCTGCTCAATGTTAGTCACTCCCACTGATAAACACAGAGACCCTCCTTCAGCCCAAGCAAAATGGCCTCACAGAAACTTTCAAACAGTTCAGGAACAGCAAGCCTGTAACTGAACTTTTTAACTCTCAGAAAAGTGGGAAAAAGCAAGATTTTTTTTTTTTGTTTTTACAGAGATAGCAGAGGTTCACAAGTAATATCAAGTTATAACAGTGCAGTAAATGACCCCACACAAGAGTGCTAGGTCAAGGACAGAAAATATGCAAGTTTTAAGAAAAAACGATTTAAAATTAAGTGCAAACAGGAAATTCAGCAAACAGCTTTTGGTTGTGCTCTAAATACAGCTACTAATACAGAAATCAAGTTTAACAAGCCAGAAAATGCTCAAGCTAGGCAGCTATGCAGAAAAACTTAGCAAATAAACAGAGAAAAAATACTTAAAATCTCAAAAGTGGCTCCCTTCTTCTCTCAGCGTTTTTCCTCCTGGAGGGTGCTTCACCAACAGCCAACAAGCCTGAAAAGACGCTCAAACCACGAGGCAACTAGGTTTTAAGAGAGGAAGATGAAGGAGTTATGGAAATGACCCCTAGTGGCCAATAAAACTACAGTTTCAAGTCAGTAACCACCTCTCCGGGGGGCAGGGAAGCTGCTCAATGTTAGTCACTCCCACTGATAAACACAGAGACCCTCCTTCAGCCCAAGCAAAAATGGCCTCACAGAAACTTTCAAACAGTTCAGGAACAGCAAGCCTGTAACTGAACTTTAACTCTCAGAAAAGTGGGAAAAAGCAAGATTTTTTTTGTTTTTGTTTTTACAGAGATAGCAGAGGTTCACAAGTAATATCAAGTTATAACAGTGCAGTAAATGACCCCACACAAGAGTGCTAGGTCAAGGACAGAAAATATGCAAGTTTTAAGAAAAAACGATTTAAAATTAAGTGCAAACAGGAAATTCAGCAAACAGCTTTTGGTTGTGCTCTAAATACAGCTACTAATACAGAAATCAAGTTTAACAAGCCAGAAAATGCTCAAGCTAGGCAGCTATGCAGAAAAACTTAGCAAATAAACAGAGAAAAATACTTAAAATCTCAAAAGTGGCTCCCTTCTTCTCTCAGCGTTTTTCCTCTTGGAGGGTGCTTCACCAACAGCCAACAAGCCTGAAAAGACGCTCAAACCACGAGGCAACTAGGTTTTAAGAGAGGAAGATGAAGGAGTTATGGAAATGACCCTAGTGGCCAATAAAACTACAGTTTCAAGTCAGTAACCACCTCTCCGGGGGCAGGGAAGCTGCTCAATGTTAGTCACTCCACTGATAAACACAGAGACCCTCCTTCAGCCCAAGCAAAATGGCCTCACAGAAACTTTCAAACAGTTCAGGAACAGCAAGCCTGTAACTGAACTTTTTAACTCTCAGAAAAGTGGGAAAAAAGCAAGATTTTTTTTTGTTTTGTTTTTACAGAGATAGCAGAGGTTCACAAGTAATATCAAGTTATAACAGTGCAGTAAATGACCCCACACAAGAGTGCTAGGTCAAGGACAGAAAATATGCAAGTTTTAAGAAAAAACGATTTAAAATTAAGTGCAAACAGGAAATTCAGCAAACAGCTTTTGGTTGTGCTCTAAATACAGCTACTAATACAGAAATCAAGTTTAACAAGCCAGAAAATGCTCAAGCTAGGCAGCTATGCAGAAAAACTTAGCAAATAAACAGAGAAAAAATACTTAAAATCTCAAAAGGGGCTCACTTCTTCTCTCAGCGTTTTTAACTCCTGGAGGGTGCTTCACCAACAGCCAACAAGCCTGAAAAGACGCTCAAACCACGAGGCAACTAGGTTTTAAGAGAGGAAGATGAAGGAGTTATGGAAATGACCCCTAGTGGCCAATAAAACTACAGTTTCAAGTCAGTAACCACCTCTCCGGGGGGCAGGGAAGCTGCTGAATGTTAGTCACTCCCACTGATAAACACAGAGACCCTCCTTCAGCCCAAGCAAAAGTGCCCTCACAGAGACTTTCAAACGGTTCAGGAACAGCAAGCCTGTAACTGAACTTTTTAACTCTCAGAAAAGTGGGAAAAAGCAAGATTTTTTTTTGTTTTGTATTTTACAGAGATAGCAGAGGTTCACAAGTAATATCAAGTTATAACAGTGCAGTAAATGACCCCACACAAGAGTGCTAGGTCAAGGACAGAAAATATGCAAGTTTTAAGAAAAAACGATTTAAAATTAAGTGCAAACAGGAAATTCAGCAAACAGCTTTTGGTTGTGCTCTAAATACAGCTACTAATACAGAAATCAAGTTTAACAAGCCAGAAAATGCTCAAGCTAGGCAGCTATGCAGAAAAACTTAGCAAATAAACAGAGAAAAATACTTAAAATCTCAAAAGTGGCTCCTTCTTCTCTCAGCGTTTTTCCTCTTGGAGGGTGCTTCACCAACAGCCAACAAGCCTGAAAAGACGCTCAAACCACGAGGCAACTAGGTTTTAAGAGAGGAAGATGAAGGAGTTATGGAAATGACCCTAGTGGCCAATAAAACTACAGTTTCAAGTCAGTAACCACCTCTCCGGGGGCAGGGAAGCTGCTCAATGTTAGTCACTCCCACTGATAAACACAGAGACCCTCCTTCAGCCCAAGCAAAATGGCCTCACAGAAACTTTCAAACAGTTCAGGAACAGCAAGCCTGTAACTGAACTTTTTAACTCTCAGAAAAGTGGGAAAAAGCAAGATTTTTTTTTTGTTTTTGTTTTTACAGAGATAGCAGAGGTTCACAAGTAATATCAAGTTATAACAGTGCAGTAAATGACCCCACACAAGAGTGCTAGGTCAAGGACAGAAAATATGCAAGTTTTAAGAAAAAACGATTTAAAATTAAGTGCAAACAGGAAATTCAGCAAACAGCTTTTGGTTGTGCTCTAAATACAGCTACTAATACAGAAATCAAGTTTAACAAGCCAGAAAATGCTCAAGCTAGGCAGCTATGCAGAAAAACTTAGCAAATAAACAGAGAAAAATACTTAAAATCTCAAAAGTGGCTCCTTCTTCTCTCAGCGTTTTTCCTCTTGGAGGGTGCTTCACCAACAGCCAACAAGCCTGAAAAGACGCTCAAACCACGAGGCAACTAGGTTTTAAGAGAGGAAGATGAAGGAGTTATGGAAATGACCCCTAGTGGCCAATAAAACTACAGTTTCAAGTCAGTAACCACCTCTCCGGGGCAGGGAAGCTGCTCAATGTTAGTCACTCCCACTGATAAACACAGAGACCCTCCTTCAGCCCAAGCAAAAATGGCCTCACAGAAACTTTCAAACAGTTCAGGAACAGCAAGCCTGTAACTGAACTTTTAACTCTCAGAAAAGTGGGAAAAAGCAAGATTTTTTTTTTGTTTTGTTTTTACAGAGATAGCAGAGGTTCACAAGTAATATCAAGTTATAACAGTGCAGTAAATGACCCCACACAAGAGTGCTAGGTCAAGGACAGAAAATATGCAAGTTTTAAGAAAAACGATTTAAAATTAAGTGCAAACAGGAAATTCAGCAAACAGCTTTTGGTTGTGCTCTAAATACAGCTACTAATACAGAAATCAAGTTTAACAAGCCAGAAAATGCTCAAGCTAGGCAGCTATGCAGAAAACTTAGCAAATAAACAGAGAAAAATACTTAAAATCTCAAAAGTGGCTCCTTCTTCTCTCAGCGTTTTTCCTCTTGGAGGGTGCTTCACCAACAGCCAACAAGCCTGAAAAGACGCTCAAACCACGAGGCAACTAGGTTTTAAGAGAGGAAGATGAAGGAGTTATGGAAATGACCCCTAGTGGCCAATAAAACTACAGTTTCAAGTCAGTAACCACCTCTCCGGGGCAGGGAAGCTGCTCAATGTTAGTCACTCCCACTGATAAACACAGAGACCCTCCTTCAGCCCAAGCAAAATGGCCTCACAGAAACTTTCAAACAGTTCAGGAACAGCAAGCCTGTAACTGAACTTTTTAACTCTCAGAAAAGTGGGAAAAAAGCAAGATTTTTTTTTTGTTTTTGTTTATTACAGAGATAACAGAGGTTCACAAGTAATATCAAGTTATAACAGTGCAGTAAATGACCCCACACAAGAGTGCTAGGTCAAGGACAGAAAATATGCAAGTTTTAAGAAGAAAACGATTTAAAATTAAGTGCAAACAGGAAATTCAGCAAACAGCTTTTGGTTGTGCTCTAAATACAGCTACTAATACAGAAATCAAGTTTAACAAGCCAGAAAATGCTCAAGCTAGGCAGCTATGCAGAAAAACTTAGCAAATAAACAGAGAAAAATACTTAAAATCTCAAAAGTGGCTCCCTTCTTCTCTCAGCGTTTTTCCTCCTGGAGGGTGCTTCACCAACAGCCAACAAGCCTGAAAAGACGCTCAAACCACGAGGCAACTAGGTTTTAAGAGAGGAAGATGAAGGAGTTATGGAAATGACCCCTAGTGGCCAATAAAACTACAGTTTCAAGTCAGTAACCACCTCTCCGGGGGCAGGGAAGCTGCTCAATGTTAGTCACTCCCACTGATAAACACAGAGACCCTCCTTCAGCCCAAGCAAAATGGCCTCACAGAAACTTTCAAACAGTTCAGGAACAGCAAGCCTGTAACTGAACTTTTAACTCTCAGAAAAGTGGGAAAAAGCAAGATTTTTTTTGTTTTTGTTTTACAGAGATAGCAGAGGTTCACAAGTAATATCAAGTTATAACAGTGCAGTAAATGACCCCACACAAGAGTGCTAGGTCAAGGACAGAAAATATGCAAGTTTTAAGAAAAACGATTTAAAATTAAGTGCAAACAGGAAATTCAGCAAACAGCTTTTGGTTGTGCTCTAAATACAGCTACTAATACAGAAATCAAGTTTAACAAGCCAGAAAATGCTCAAGCTAGGCAGCTATGCAGAAAAACTTAGCAAATAAACAGAGAAAAATACTTAAAATCTCAAAAGTGGCTCCTTCTTCTCTCAGCGTTTTTCCTCTTGGAGGGTGCTTCACCAACAGCCAACAAGCCTGAAAAGACGCTCAAACCACGAGGCAACTAGGTTTTAAGAGAGGAAGATAAAGGAGTTATGGAAATGACCCCTAGTGGCCAATAAAACTACAGTTTCAAGTCAGTAACCACCTCTCCGGGGGGCAGGGAAGCTGCTCAATGTTAGTCACTCCCACTGATAAACACAGAGACCCTCCTTCAGCCCAAGCAAAATGGCCTCACAGAAACTTTCAAACAGTTCAGGAACAGCAAGCCTGTAACTGAACTTTTTAACTCTCAGAAAAGTTGGAAAAAGCAAGATTTTTTTTTTTTTGTTTTTACAGAGATAGCAGAGGTTCACAAGTAATATCAAGTTATAACAGTGCAGTAAATGACCCCACACAAGAGTGGTAGGTCAAGGACAGAAAATATGCAAGTTTTAAGAAAAAAACGATTTAAAATTAAGTGCAAACAGGAAATTCAGCAAACAGCTTTTGGTTGTGCTCTAAATACAGCTACTAATACAGAAATCAAGTTTAACAAGCCAGAAAATGCTCAAGCTAGGCAGCTATGCAGAAAAACTTAGCAAATAAACAGAGAAAAATACTTAAAATCTCAAAAGTGGCTCCCTTCTTCTCTCAGCGTTTTTTCCTCCTGGAGGGTGCTTCACCAACAGCCAACAAGCCTGAAAAGACGCTCAAACCACGAGGCAACTAGGTTTTAAGAGAGGAAGATGAAGGAGTTATGGAAATGACCCCTAGTGGCCAATAAAACTACAGTTTCAAGTCAGTAACCACCTCTCCGGGGCGGGGAAGCTGCTCAATGTTAGTCACTCCCACTGATAAACACAGAGACCCTCCTTCAGCCGAAGCAAAAATGGCCTCACAGAAACTTTCAAACAGTTCAGGAACAGCAAGCCTGTAACTGAACTTTTTTAACTCTCAGAAAAGTGGGAAAAAAGCAAGATTTTTTTTTGTTTTTGTTTTTACAGAGATAGCAGAGGTTCACAAGTAATATCAAGTTATAATAGTGCAGTAAATGACCCCACACAAGAGTGCTAGGTCAAGGACAGAAAATATGCAAGTTTTAAGAAAAAAACGATTTAAAATTAAGTGCAAACAGGAAATTCAGCAAACAGCTTTTGGTTGTGCTCTAAATACAGCTACTAATACAGAAATCAAGTTTAACAAGCCAGAAAATGCTCAAGCTAGGCAGCTATGCAGAAAAACTTAGCAAATAAACAGAGAAAAAATACTTAAAATCTCAAAAGTGGCTCCCTTCTTCTCTCAGCGCTTTTTCCTCTTGGAGGGTGCTTCACCAACAGCCAACAAGCCTGAAAAAAAAAAAAAAAAAAAAAAAAAAAAAAAAAACTGTAACTTATTCAAAGCAGCTCAAAAAAACAAACAAACAAAATAATGAATAAATAAATAAAACCACAAATGAAACCAAAACAAAATTATATAAAACAAAGGACACATAAAGATGTATATGTGCCTTCAAGATTTGTTGTAATGATGCCCTGCTGAATGCATCTGGCCCTGTGGACAGTGGGCCATACCTTTCAACTGTGCAGATCAGCACTGAATGACAAGATGTACGCCATCATAGTGTGTGTTCTGTACCTCAAGACATGTATATTAGTGTGGCCAATAGCTGGAAGTGGAAGTAATGAAGTTATGATAGACACACGAGTTTTAAACCCCACTACCTGCAGAATACGCATGTTAACATGAAATGTATCATGCTGAAACTTCATAAGTTTGTAATAGGCTTACCTGCAATCTGTTAATATATATACCCCCCCTAATGCTAGGCTGTGTCCGCATGTGACACCCTTCTGTTTTTTAGCAAGGCAGAACAGTGCAGCTGTGGAGGAAGGAGATTTAGAGAGTGTGGACCTTGAATTGACTATATATATATATATATATATATATATATATATATATATATATATATATATATATGTATATACAGTACATTGGGTCCTGCTAGTATGGTACAGTATCATATCATATCCTTTACTTCCCCTTGCAGGACCCATGTTAGCACTGTACTTTTATACATGTACTGTCGATGTTTTCAACTGTCGATGGTTTTGTCGCTGTAGTGACTTTCGTTATTTTAATATATATATATATATATATATATATATATATATATATATATATATATATATATATATACATACGATATACAGACACACACACACACACACACACACACACACACACACACACACACACACACACACACATATATATATATATATATACACACATATATATATATATATATATATATATATATATATATATATATATGCACACATATATATATATATATATATATATATGTATATATATATATTTATATACGTATGTCTACATATACACAAACACCCACACATGCACACACACACACACACACACACACACACACACACACACACACACACACACACACACACACACACACACACACACACACACACACACACACACATACACACACACACACACACACACACATATACATATATATATATATATATATATATATATATATATATATATATATATATAAACACATGTCCCCTACTGTTGAATGACTGTGCTGCACGATATGTTTGAGAAAACATCACACATTCTCACATAGACCTTTTAAACCAACACTGGAAAATAACACACATAAATATACGAAAACATACTCAGAGGCTTTAAATAAAAATCTGCAAAAGCAACAGAGAACTCTAAAGCAGACAGCCAAGCAACCTCCACACCCCATCACAAACCATGAAACACATACTTCACATAATCAGTGTGCCACGCAGTCATAGCCCTTATGGCAAAATAACGCACCCAACACACTAGTAATAAGTGACTCTATAGTCAGGCACACTGATGTCCCACTAACTAAGCTGGACAAGGAGAAGGTTACAGTTAGCTACATGTCAGGTGCCAGGATCCACCACATAACGCAAGCACTCAGGTCACTCCAGAACAAGTACAAATATGACTCTGTCATTGTCCATGTTGGTGTGAATGACCTGAGATGTACCTCCCTGGACTACATAAAAAGAGACATGGAAGTGCTCTCTGATCACGTAGCCCATGCTGGTATGACCCTGACCCTGAGTAGCATCCTGTCCTCACCAAGAATGATGCCACAGTATAAAGAAAAAAATGTTCAGTTTCAGCAATTGGCTAAGTTTCTGGTATCATTCAAAGGGAATCCAGTATCTGTCCAGCTGGGATGACATGTTCGACAAGCCACATTGCTTCGCAAGAGATGGATTGCACCTATCACCCTTAGGCTTTCGAATACTGGCCAAAGCGTTTGCCACCCCCATAGTGCCTGTTTTAGGCAAGGCTCAAAAGACCAACACACCACTGTAAATAGTACAAGTAATCAAAAACTGAGGGTAATGCTACGTAATGCCAGAAGTCTAAACCTCAAAATGCATGCACTCGAGGCACTCCTCAGTATGGAGAACATTGATATCTGTGCAGTAACAGAAACCTGGTTTATGGCTCCAGAGAGCACCCCAGGACTACCACACTATAACTCATACCATACTTTTTTGCCACATAACCCGGACCGAATCACAAAAGGCGGTGTATCCATATTCATCAAGGATACCTACAACTGGTTAGTGGTGCAGCACGATGCCTCAGAGATCATCCATGTGCAACTAACTATGAGCAAAACTGCAATTCAAATTTTAGCTTGCTACAGATCACCCACCAAAACCCAGGAATCCCAGTCCATGTTTCTGGAGACACTGGAAACTATGAAGGTCCTAGCAAACACCCTAATATTGGGTGATTTCAATTACCCAAACATTAACTGGGAGAACTACTCAAGTACAAACTCCCTTGCCCAACGCTTCTTAGAATTTATATACTCGAATGCCCCCACCAGAAGTGACAACATATTGGACCTGGTCATCATCAACATGGGCGACCAGTGTTCCACACCAGAGGTCAACCCCTTGCTGGTTAGATCAGACCATAGACTAATCACTCTGGATATCCACATTCCACCCCGACCCCCAATCAAGGAAGCACCATGAAAAACTTTTCAAAAGTAAACTTCACATTACTCAAGACTGAGGTGGAAAGATTCACAGCCCCCATGCTAAAGGACAACACTGTCCAAGCTGCTGAACCCCTTACAAAGGCACTCTATGAGCACCTGCAAGACAGCATGGATCATGCTATCCCAAGCAAAACCAAGACTCACTCCTCCAAGAAAAGGAAACCAGTCTGGTGGACCCCTGCCATAAACAACCTATACAACAGAAGGAGGGAACTTGTACAGAAAAGAGTAAAATATGAAGAAGGAAAGACATCCCGGATCAGTATCAGCAAGAAACTACGATGCCTCATAAAATCATCCAAGGCTAGCTTCGAAAGAAAAATTGCCAAGGACTCCAAAGATAACCACAAAGCGTTCTTCAGTTATGTTAAGAACCTAAGTGGAAACTCTCAGATCTGCTCTGAGTTAGTGCAGAATGGCAGAAAATACACTGAACTGACTGATATTGCCAACATTCTGGCAGTCAGGTTTAGTGCAAATTTCACCCCCTTCTCACCCCCTAAAGGGCCCATAACCATACCAGAAGAATTTAGAACCCCAGCAATCACTGACACACAGGTTAAAACAGCCCTATCCAAAGCCAAAAACACAGCTTTAATGGGACCAGACAGTGTCCCAGGCTGTGTCTTATACAAGCTCCAAAATGAACTAACCCCTCACCTAAACACACTGTTCAAACTCAGCCTCTCTACAGGCTACATACCCATAGAGTGGTACACAGCAACAGTTATCCTACTCCACAAAGGTGGAGCCACAATGGACCCCGGGAACTATCGCCCTATAAGCCTGACTAGCCTGGTCTGCAAGGCTATGGAGTGCATCATCATGGATCTCATTAACAGAGACATTGGGAACCTCCAAACATTGGACCCTACCCAGTTTGGCTTTGTTAAGGGCTGATCATGCCTCCTAAACCTGGTGGACTTTTTTGAGACAGTTACCAAGGCTTTGCACAAGGGAAAGGAGGTCCACACAGCCTATCTAGTCCTCACAAAGGCTTTTGACACCATTCCCCATTCTGTTATAATAGACAAGCTCACAAGCCTGAACATAAACCCCTATGTCATGAGATGGGTTTCCATTTGGCTCATGGATAGAACCCACATGGTGAGAGTTGCAGGCTCTTGGTCCAACTCTAAACCAGTTACAAGTAGCGTCCCCCAGTGCTCAGTCCTGGGACCCCTACTGTTCAGAATATACTTCTCAGAGGTACAGGCAAGCATAGGAGGACTATGGCTGACCAAGTTCCCAGATGACTGCACACTGGGCCATAATTGATTCTCCGGCTGATACAGACATCCTCCAGAAGGGTCTCACTGAGATGGATACCTGGTGTCAAAATCATGGCCTCAAGCTAAATGCCAAAAAGTGCATAGTCATCCCCTGTGGAAAAAAACAAAGTAACTGTGAACTACTACATACATGGCAGTCCCCTAAATACAGAAATAGTAATAAGGGATCTGGGGACTCAGGTGGAAAGTAATCTCTCCTTTGATAATTATATTGCCAAGGTGGTTAGAAAATCCTTCTATGTGGCCCACCTAATCACAAAAGGGTTCACATCTAGAACAAAAGAGGTTATTGTGCCCCTCTACTCATCAATCATCAGACCCATCATAGAGTACAATGCCCCATTTGGGATGTACCTTACAAGACACCTGAAACAGCTGGAAAGACCACAAAAGTACCTCACGAAGAGAATTACTGGCCTCAAACAGATGCCCTATGTAGCCCAACTGAAGAAACTCCAGCTGTACTCGGCTGCATACCGCTTACTCAGAGGTGATCTCTACTTAACATACAACGCCATGTCCAACCCAGAATTGATGGACGTGCTCAACCTAAAAAAAAAAAAAAAAAAAAAAAAACGAGAGCCATACGCTCTAGGTATCTAAACCTCATCACAATGATAAATAGGATGTGCTGGAGGGATAGATTCCTGTCCCAGAGACTCCCCATGCTTTGCAACAGGATTCCAATCTACATTAGGCAGAGCCCCTCACTAACATTTTTCAAGAGAGACCTTGATGAGTGGATGGGAAACAGCAAATTTACCCCAGGGATCACTGCAGTGGCTCTGCTGGACAGAGGCACATGGAACTAATGGCTCTGCTGGACAGAGGCACAGGGAACTAATCTAAGGGGGCGGCAAAAGCCAACACATCCTGGCTAAGCTTATAGATGCCCTCAGGCAGATAGCCTAGTAGTTACCTATGAACCTATGAACCTATGAACATATCTATTCACACACACACACACACACACACACACACACATATATATATATATATATATATATATATATATATATATATATATATATATATATATATATACAGTAGTAAGCAGGTGCGAAATGGACAGTTATGTCTGGTGTGAAATCCATGTTGGCAGCAAATTGCCCTTGTTTGTGAGATTGGTATATTGGGGAAGGAAAGTAGGTATATTTGGGGATGTAGGTTGGGTTGGAAGACAGGCAAGACAGCATACAAGGGCAGTATATGACACATGTGGTGGGTAAACAACTTGGATGGGAGTGGAGTTTGGAAAGTGGAAACCCATGAGCCCCCAAATGGAAACAGTGGGACCAAGGTCCCCACCCATGGGCAGTCACAACTGCACCTTCACAGCCCTGAAGGTGGCTGAGCTGGGGGCTGAGCAGGAGGAGTATGCAGACTCTGTAATTGTGTACTGAGGGTGTCAAGGTGGTGTAACAGATCCCCCAAGTATCTGGGGAGCTCCCTATGCACCACACCCTGGACCTGACTTCAAGTGACAGGATCTTGTCTGTGTGTGCTCCCAGGGAGAGGAATGAACACTATCCCCTGAGGTGGTTCCACCTGAAGGTAGTGCAGGACCAGCAGATGATGAGGTCCTGGGGTGGGTCCCAGATGTGCTGTGACCTGGTAACATGGCCAGATGAGGTGGGAGAGGTGGTTCTGCTTGGAACAGGCTTCCCAAACATGCTGTTGTGTCACAGTTATAAACATATGTGGGTAGTAATAGTCCACACAATCCAGGATTACTTCTAACAGCATGCATAGATATCCCCATTAACACAAAACACTAGATTTGTAGCAGTCACATAGCAAACAGAACACATACATATATGGAACCATAGTGGCCTTTTCAATGGCATGCAGGTGACATTGTTAGCAACAGGCCACCAATAATAGTGTTTCAACATGGAAAATGACTAGAAACACATTGCAATATTTGTTGTACAATACGATATATGTACCAACAATAGGTTTGCTGCAAACATACCCATTGAGTTGTGCGTTCAGATTATTGTTGCAGATATGGTGGGGGAGACAGAGATGTCAATTAACAACTATTATATCCTTGCAGTCTGAGGTCCTCAGACCTTTTTTCCTCTTTATGTCTTTCAGGCACCATGTCTAGAGAGCAGCTGCCAGTTTATTTCCCCAGGAAAATTATGTGATTATCAACTACCTGGTGCAGCACCACCACACCCTCTTTGGCCATGCAGCCCATGAGCTGCAGGAAAGGACTGCCCTGTGGAACGAGCTCGTCCACAGGGTAAACAATGTTGGCCTGCATAACCACAGTTATGAGCAGGTCTGACATCAGTGCTCTGACCTCATCTGCCATGCCCGTCAGCATGCTGCTGCAGTTAGGAGGGACCAGCTAGCCATGGTGGTGGGGTCATGCCATCCAGCCCCTCCTGACACATGCTGAGGAGCTCCTCGCCAGCCTCAGGGCATCTGTCCACCAGCAAAGCCAAGACCCAGCAGATAGCATTGTGGAGGTGGGTGGTACCCACACAATGGATGAGGAGCGTGCAGGTAAGGCCACAGGGCACATCAGTAGACCACTGTTGCTTATCCATCTACATCTGTAAAGTTTCATCACGCATATGTGAGATAAAATATATATAGTCTATTGCTAAAGTGTAGTAGTGAACAGATGTGCATAATCTGTAGTATTGTGGGTTTGTACTGTTGATGTACTGAAATGCTTCTTCCACCCTGTATGAATGCTACAGGTTTGGCTACTGATATCACATCTCTCACACAACTATGTAGGTCCCTCTGGTATACCTCTGGGGCAGCAGTCTGCAGCTGGTGAGTATGGTGTTGTTTGTTTAGGTTTGCCAATAGACTGGCCATGTTATGACCATGGTATTTGCCATGCACACATTTAACACACCTACCCATAATGCATGCTGTACATGTTCAGTTATTGTTGCTGTTAATTGTACTGCATCACAGTGGTCACCATTGTGGCATATCTGAAGGGTATGTAAGAGTCCTGCAATATAACTAACAACCTGTCATTGCAAGACGTGTGCACAGAGATGAACATAATGATGGGACAAATGGCCTACAGTAGGAACATGTCTGAAACATCACCCTTATACAGTGCTTCAACAGTGTATATACCACTATTACAATGGCAACTTTTACAGATCTACACAACTGCATATCACAATGCCACATTCCACAACCCTTACAACCTGTAATGTGATCCTAACATGAGCAATGAATATGTAATATGGAATCCTATGTTAGGACAGCAAACACTGAAGCATATGTGTGCACACACTCCAAATAACATACTGTGGAAGCAGCTTTTGAGGTACTGACAGCATTCACTCTTTATGAGTATGCACCTTCCATCAAGTACAGGTCCTCAATGTCACAAAAAGAATTGGTCTGTTGTCCAAGATGTATGTCCATCACATTTGCCCACTCACCTGCAACAGAGGCAGTCATGGCTTGCACACATCTTACAAGCCATGGAATGGACCCCATATCCAACAGGTAGCATGCAGGAGTGGGACATGTAGCCTTACCTCACGATTGCATATACTATGGCAAACAGTGCAGACAATCATGTATGTGATGAGGAAGTATGGGACAACATTACTATAGAAAATAAACAGATGGCCATCCAAGACAGATGACGACATGTTGCAAACTGGTCATGGAGACTGCCTAGAAACATGCTGCAACTCTGAGGGAGGTTCAGGAATGTCTAGCAAGTACTGGCTGTGCAGTACCTGTGTCAACAATCACCTGGACTCTGCATAAGTGTGGCCTATGGGGTAGGGTAATCAGATGGGACAGTTGTTCCACAGGAAACATCATCCAGGGCTCTCTACAGATAGCATATGCACAACACCAAAAGTCCCCCAAAGGCATGTGTTGCGATGTATAATGGTGTACCAAGACCAAGTTTGAAGCTTACAGACAGTATCAATTAAGATACATGTGCTGCACAACAGCACCTCACTCCACCTCAGGCCCACAATCCCCATCTGTACCTTGCTGGTGCCAGTGTACAACTGTATGTTTGCCATTCATTGGCAGGGACTAGGCTGGTAAACATGGTGTTCTGAATTTGGGATACTGCAAAATGACACTCATGTGTGGCCCATAGTGGTCAAGCATCTGTAAAAAGACTGAGGATGGGGAGGGGTGTCATCCTGAAACACAAAAGTGAACTGAGCAGACATCCAAAGCTTGCTAAAAATGGCTGTATCTGCACACAGTCAAGGTCATGAATTATGGCAGACATAACCCTGACTCCACAGCAATAGTGAAGGCACTGTATGACCTCCAAGGGCTGTGCACATGTGTTGACCTTGCAGTCTTGCAGAGTTGGGGGACATTTGTAGGGCAGAGTGACCAACATACTGGCAAGTGCAGATGGGCTGTGCTAGTATACCCCTTCCAGGAAGAGTGACTGCTGTAGTGCACTTAACAGTTGATGCAACAAACCAACATGTTAAGGGTGTGCACACTTATGCACCCACATATAGTATGCATCTCAATCAGCATCTGCACAACTTACACATTTGTTTGATACTGCATTTGATTGCACAGGTCATATGTCACATATCAGGTTTGTGTAATGTTAACATATGTAGTATTGTGGCCCCATGGCATATCAGGTAAGAGGGTGTCATTTCAATAACGGTGTGTACACTCCTCATAGCCACAGTAAGCTTTGAAGGTTGTCAGTGTAATTCTATTTTATTGCTCATACATGTACTGCTGATGATGAGATCTGCAAATCAGACATCAGGCATTCACTATTGACATCTGTCCACATATTATCCCAGGTATGTGTCAGACAAACACATAGGGGCTGTGAGCAGCAGAGCAAACATAACTGACACACATATACACATATTCAGCAATGATGTGTACACCTGTGAGATATATGCACGGTACATGTCAGGGTGCTGAACAGGTGCACAGCAATACTGTCTACATGGGTGCAGTGTGTTCCAGGGGAAGGGGCATCACCTACTATCACAACTCATGCATCACAGAGATGTATAATGTTGGTAACAGGGATTGACTATAGCTGCAGTGCATGCTGTTGAGTGCCGTATGTCATGCATATTGACAGATGGGTAATGAGAGGTCTGTGTGTAATATCTGTGTGCAACCTCACCTGTAAGTCTGTGTTTGTGTGTGTGTGTGTGTGTGTGTGTGTGTGTGTGTGTGTGTGTGTGTGTGTGTGTGTGTGTGTGTCTGTATGTATGTACAGTTAAGCAATGACATACAGGTCTTAAAATGCATTTCTTGTTTTCCCCTCACAGATGGCGAGGTGGGTCAGGGTCCCTCTTGCAGGCAAACTGATGTTAGTGTCCATACAGACTCTGATAATGATGATAGGTATGGTGAGGCACAGGCAGGGTTGTCAGGGGCTGAAACTGTGTCATTGGTTGACATCCCACTGTTATGCACCTCATCCCCACACACAGTCACATTGCTTATACATACCCCATCACCAGTAGCCATAGATGAGGGACAATTGGTCGGTGGTGGCATGGGACAGGACAGTGTGGTGACAAGTATGTCTGGATACAGCAGCCATAGCCGAATGTCTGGTGCGGTACCACACAAGCAGATGTACAGGGGTGCTCATAGGAGGGCTGATGGTCCTCATGCCCCTGGCAGAAGGTCCACAGCTGGTGTCACCAGATGCATGTTTCAGGCTGTCATGGAGGCACAGGCACATATGGAACATTATACCAGAAAGGGTCTGAGGCTCCAGAGGGCTACTCATTCTGCTGTTATTGACAACATCCGTGATCTTGCAGGTGCCCACCATTATTTTGCAGAGGTCCTGGATAGACGGTTGGGTGAGATGGTGGGAGTCCTCAACCATACAATATCTGGGCTTGAGCATATGGTGGGAGTAGTTTGATAGCCATGTGGATGCAGGTCAGCAACACCAACAGGTGGAGGTCGACATGGATGTGCAACAAATCAGAGCTGCTCCCGTAGTGGCAGTACCAGCACCAGCACTGTAGGGAGGGGTGCTGTCCACACCACAACATAGCAGGCCATGTGCACGTGGCCCTGGCCTGTCCCAAGAGGGACCAGGATCCAACGGACATATGTCATCATCAGGGGAGAGTACCATATCTGGCCCTGTACCTGGCAGTGCCCGTGGAAACCGCTGGCAGGCACAGTTCTCATGTCCATGGATGGAGACAGTGAACTGCACACCCTGCCAGGTATGGTCTGCAGTTGTCCAACAAACCCCTGTATAAGACAGCCACATGGCATAACTGTGTGCATGCATACACACACACATCACCAACACAGATAGAATAACTCCATACCTACACACACCACATCTGCACAGCCCAATTAATAATGAAACCCCTTAACACACAGACATGATATCAACCAAATGACTCAGCCTAGGTCTCTGGCAAACCCACAATACACCCTGTGCATATGATGATACCTGTGTCACATCCCTGTCATCCATAACATTGATGCAATGACATGCTAATATGGTTCTGATGCATAGGGTGACTGTACTAAGGTGTACCAATGTAATGAAGTGTAACATGTTTTCAGCACTAAAGTTTAATACTTACATGTCAGGATGTGTAGCTGTCCAGCCATGATGCATTATAGCTGTTATTAACACTGACTGATTGTGGTCTCCATAATGTCTTGCATTTCTGTTGTAGGTGTCTATGTGTCAGCAGGATGTTGGTCTGCTGTTGTTTCCTGCAAGGGGTATGGCACTGTGGTGACACCTTGACTGTGCCATGTCCTGGGTACACCTGAACACAAGTCATAGGTCTGTATAACAGTTACTGCATGTGCCACATGCCTGAGAGGTCTGAGGGGTATATACAGGTGAGTGCGTGGTGGCTGATGTCAGCAGCCCTTCTACAGTGGACAATGGTAAGTGTACTGGTTGGTACACACCACATGTTTGTGTATAACACACACACACACACACACAGGCTTTGGTGTTGATGCAATACACAGAGAATACTGTACACATGAATGTATGTACTTTTACAGGGAACCCATTTTAGCCTATGTAATTCCACCAAGACAGAATAGGCACAACATCACATTGGTTCATAGGTTCATAGGTAGGTACTAGGCTATCAGCCCAAGGGCCTATGTAAACCTGGCCAACAAGGTTCCCTGGCTTACGCTACCCAAGAAAGTTATTTTCTTGTGCCACTGTCGAGCAGAGACACAGAAGTGATCCCCAGGGTGTATTTCCTATTTCTCATCCACTCATCAAGATTTTTCTTGAAGAGTGCTAATGAAGAACTTTGCTTGACATAGATGGGTAGTCTGTTCCAGGGTATGGGAAGTCTCTGAGACAGGAATCTATCCCTCTAGCATGTCCTGTTTATTGTGGTGACAAGGTTTAGGTCCCTAGAGCGTGTAGCTCAGAGGGATTGGGATTTCTTTAGGTGTAGAATGTCCAACAGCTCTGAGTTTGACATAGCTTTATATGTTAGGCAGAGATCACCTTGGAGGAGGTGATATGCTATGGAGTAAAACTGGAGTTTTTTGAGATGGTCAGTGTAGGGAATTTGTTTGAGGCCAGTAATCCTATTTGTGAGGCACTTCTGTGGCCTTTCCAGCTGCTGCAGATGTCTTGTGAGGTACATTCCAGAATGAGCGTTGCACTCTATAATGGGTCTAAGGAGTGTCGAGTAGAGGGGAACAATGACCTCTTTTTTCCTGGATGAGAACCCTTTTATGATGAGGTGTGCCATGTAGATGGACTACCCGACTACTGTGGTGATGTGACTATCAAAGGAGAGACTACTGTCCATCTGGGTCCCAAAGTCTCTTATCACACATTTGGTGTTAAGTAGATTGCTGCCTGTGTGGTAGTTCATGGGTACAGAGTTTTTACCAAAGGGGATGACACTGCACTTTTTGGCATTGAGCTTGAGACCATGGCTCTGACACCAGACATCTGTCTCAGCAAGACCCTTCTGTAGGGTGTCCACATCATTTGGGACTTGACTATGGCTCCTAGTTTGCAGACATCTGTGAACTTTGTTAGCCAAAGGCCTTCTGTGTTAGCCTGTACTTCAAAAAAGTAGATACCAAACAGGAGAGGTCCCAGGACTGAACCCTGTGGTACTCCACTTGTCACTGGTTTGAGGTCAGATTTGGAGTCTGCAACTTTTACAGTGTGGGTTCTGTCAGTAAGCCAGTTGGCAACCCATCTTGTGATGTAGGGATGTATACCTAGTTTAGTGAGTTTAGCTATAATTCCAGAATGGGGGATGGTATTGAAAGCCTTGGCGAGGTCAAGATAGGCTGTGTGAACCACCTTACCCTCATCTATGGCTTTGGTAACCTGCCTCAAAGAAGTCGATCAGGTTCAGGAGGCATAATCTGCTTTTCACAAACCTGAACTGGGTGGGATTCAGAGTTTGGAGGTTACAAATGTCTTTGTTTATGAGTTCCATGATGATACATTCCATGGCCTTGCAGTCCAAGCTCGTCAGGCTAATAGGGCGAACGTTCCCAGGATCAGTGGTGGCTCCCCCTTTGTGGAGTGGGATAACTGTTGCTGTGTGCCATTCAGTGGGCACAAAGCCTGATGCGAGGCTATTATTGAACATGGTGCTTAGGTGGGGAGACAGTTTGTTCTGAAGTTCATGTAAAACGCAGCCTGGGATGTTGTCCGGTCCCATGGATGCTGTGTTTTTGGCTTTAGAGAGTGCAGCTTTTACCTGTGTAGTTGTGATTACAGGGACTCTGCATTCTTCCTGTATAGATATGGGCCCTTTAGGGGGTGAGTGGGGTAAAGTTAGCACTGAACCTATCTGCCAGGATGTTGGCAATATCAGCTGGTTCTGTAATTTTTGTGCTGTTGTGCTGTAACTCAGAGCACATCTGGGTGTTGCCATCGAGATTCTTGACATAGCTATAGAATGCTTTGTGGTTGTCCTTAGGATTAGTGGTGATTTTGTTTTTGTAGCTAGCTTTGGAGGATCTTATAAGGGATCTCACCTTCTTACTGAGGCTGACCTGGGAGCTCCTCCACTCATGGGATTTTACTCTCTTTTGCAACAGTTTCTTCCTTCTGTTGTACAGTTTGTTTATGACAGGGGACCACCAGATTGGCTTCCTTTTTTTGGAGGATAGAGTCTTAGTTCTGTTTGGGATAGCACAATCCATGTACTCGTGTAAGTGCTTATAGAGTGCATTTGTGTAGGATTCAGCAGTTGTAACTGCAATGTCCATCTGCATGGGTGTCATGAAGTTCACCACTTCTGTCTTAAGAAGCATGAAGTTGGCTTTGGAGAAATGTTTTACTGTGGTTTCCTTAATGGGGGGTGGGGGTGGGATGTGGATATCAAGGGTGATTAGCTTATGGTCGGATCGGATCAACGAGGAGTTGATTTCAGGTGTGTAACACCGGTCACTCATGTTGGTAATGACTAGGTCTAGTATATTGTTGCCTCTGGTGGGGGTGTGGATAAGTTGATCCAGGGAATTGGAGATTATGAATTCCAGAAAGCATTGAGCTAAGGAGTTGGTACACAAGCTAAGGTTGGTACATGAGCTAAGGAGTTGGGAAATAATCAGTCTCCTAGTTTAATGTCATTGATGATGGTACTGGCAGGGTATATGTCCCCTTCCCCAGTGTAGTGCACTCCTCAACTTGGTAAACATAGGTGTGCTGGTGTGGGTGGCACAGCCCTACACTTTGGAGGGTGTGGGGTGGTGTAGAATCGCAGATAGTGTGATTGACAACTACTTAACCTGTTAACATAAACTGTACAGTATTACAACCGACTAAGCAGGGGGATACACACAACAATAACGACAATGATGGTGGCTGTGTCCACAAGATCCACACCCAGCTAGATATTTATATACATATATATATATATATATATATATATATATATATATATATATATATATATATATATATATATATGCCAACCCCAGTACCACTGTACAGCTTTACAGTGGGGAAGAGGGCATTTACACATCTACTACTAGTTTTGATGGAATGAATTCCCACAATATGATATATTTGAAATGTTAGCATTTGCCAGTCGGTTCTTGGATAGATGACCTCCTGGGCATATATATTCTGCAAACTGAAATAGATACCTTCACATACACACACACTCTTACTTGGCAACACTGAGAGTAGAACCCCTACCTAGGTACTTATTGCTACTAATGTGTGCGGCCTTAATTGCACATACCACACAGATTTCAGGATGAGGTGCATCCCATGTTACTTGTTAAGTGAAGAACATAACCAGTTCTTATACAGTATCGTAATGGGGGATGCACTGGCTGTTTATGAACAATACATAGTGTAACACACTGTCATATACACATTGACAAACACATAACAGTCATAAACACATCCAAGAGACCTGGGTTTATCACTGCTAACTACCTTGTTAGTGAGTCCATTCTGTTACAGATAAGTTGCACACAGCACATGCATCATTGGGCTGGATAGTGTAATCAGTTACCTGTATCATTGATGGTGACAATGATCCCATAAAGTGGACCTTGGGACATGTACTGGGAGTACCATGGTGTAAAAACAGTATACCCAGCACCCACACCCCACATTGGATATTGTACTCACTGAAACCCATGATAATACTCTGACATACCCACAATCACACATTGACCAGTACTGCAATACAACCCTTTGTCTATCTCAAGAGTGCTACTACAGGGAAATGCATCTATTGCACATGCCACAGGGATAGTAGGGTGATGCTTTGTCATGGCTCTCCTATGGTCTGCAACATCACTATCCCTTATACTGTATGGCAATGTGTATTGTATTAGGAGAATGTGGCCTCAGATTGTTGTATCCTGCAAATATACACTCTTGCACATAAGCACACACTTGCCAGGACTCGGAGGGTAACCCATGCCTATCTATCCATTTGTACAACAGTGTTGTGCTGGTACTGCTAGTTCCAGGTAGCCCATAGGGTGAAGGGTGTAACAAGGTACATGTAATGTCCATTGCAGCAGCATCCATATCTAACTATGGCAATGGGAGGTGTAGTGGGTGTGAAGGCCCTCAGGGTATTATCAACTACAGGTTTACAAACACACAGACACTGTTATTCTCAGTAATGCACACTGACATATTTGTCAGTACTGGAGTCCATAGGTGCAAGTGATCCTAGATGTGTACCATGATATTGTCCATGGAGAGATGAGAAGAGTAGGGGATGTGGGTACAGTAGTATCATGCCACCTGCCATTTATCAGCAGGCCATCTATCAAGTGATGCCACATGAGTGATCCTCAGAGTAAGAGTTAAATGCAACATCCAATCATCTGGTTACCTCTTGCAGAGTGCCAGTGAGGTGCTCCAATTGACATATATGCAACATGTATTGCATAACATGATCAGTGTATGTCTTGGAAGCCTGCACCCAAGCATGTTCTGTTGACTGTGGTAGTATAGTTGAGGTATCCATGGCATGTGGTGCGTACAGGGTGGGGATTCCTAGCTGTGGCATTCATAACACAGCTGGGCAGACATGTCAGTGTCAATCAAGCATAGTTTGCCTGTAGGCAGCCAAGATGGATACCTGACATCTGCACATCTGTACAGAGGACAGACAGACATCAGCTAGCCAACTGGTTATGCATTAGGATGAATGTTTTGACAGATAGACATCTGACACTGATATGTATGCCATTACTACATGACAGCAGCCCTCAATAACATGTCCTATACACACAGATGTCAACATGTCAGATCAATATCCAGTAGCAAATACTTAATGACACACAGCTCACACACCAAGAACACGATAGTCAGGACTCAGAGTCTATCTTGGCATGCAGG
Organism: Protopterus annectens; assembly: GCF_019279795.1. Taxonomy (NCBI): domain Eukaryota; kingdom Metazoa; phylum Chordata; order Ceratodontiformes; family Protopteridae; genus Protopterus; species Protopterus annectens. The sequence goes on along the minus strand of NC_056725.1, from coordinate 673,681,345 downwards.
GTGTTTGATTCCAGTACTACAATCTGCAATCTACACTTACTTGGGATAGCACTGTTAACAGTAGTAACACAATGATACACTTCATGCCAGTGTGACTGCATATAACCTGGGATTCTACCCATGTATGAAACACATTCAAATGGAAAAGAGAGTTGTGCAAGCCATATATACTTAGGTGTCCCAGACAGTAGACTCATACCCCTTGCTACTGTAATGACAGCACATAGACACATGTTATGTACATGGAATTAAATACACTTATTAAAGATGTCAATACCCTGTTATTTTATCAGACTGGAATGTGATCACTGGTTACCACGGCTGAGCTATGTTTAGCAAGTTTCAGCATTGCTACAATATAAATGCTAAACAGATTTGTGCACTGGTAAGCGAAGCCTATGTTTAACAATACGTTAGCATCACCTACCATTGTGCAAACCAGCACAAACCCACTTAAAGCTGCTCAAAACTGCCTTAACCACACTGTATCCAACAGTCCTTGTTCTGCTTAGCAACAAAATATGCAGCCCTTACAGGTCTTGAACCAAGGACCCTCTGCACAATAGTCAGTGGAATTAATCAATAAGCCATCACAGCTATGAAGACATTTGTTGTTTTTTCCAGTATATCTATCAGTACACATACTGACTAGTAGTGAACAACTGCTTTGACTTCTACAATTGTGTAGTACTTGTTAGTGGAAATATTGCTGAATCAGTATGTTGTTATATCTATATAAAGACATATCAGATAAATATGGTGGGATATATCTGGGAAGGTAAATACAACACTCATGTTAACACGTAAGGATATGTTTACATATTTATATATATATATATATATATATATATATATATATATATATATATATATACACACATATGTAGATATATGTATACATGTACATACACATATATATTTATATATGTATTTATATACAGCTGTATATTACTTTATATGTATTCATATATATATGTATATATATATATATATATATATATATATATATATATATATATATATATATATGTGTGTGTGTGTGTGTGTGTGTGTGTATATATATATATATATATATATATATATATATATATGTGTGTGTGTGTGTGTATATATATATATGTATATATATATATATATATATATATATATATATGTAAATTAAAGACTAAAAAACACAAACAAAAGTGAGTAAATGGCCCTGTTTGATCGGCAGGGGTTTGACTTTCTTCTTTCTTTCTTTAATTAATTTCTACAATGCTGAAATTGTGAGTCTGAAAGAGGAGTTGGAAGTGCTTGAGCATGATATATGTGGGGACACAGAATTCATAAAATACAAGTATGATTACGTAAGAATCTATACCAGTATAGAGGCTACTATAAGTAAGCTTTTAACATGTAAAAAAAGAAAGATGGAAAGAGACTTAAAGGATTATGCTAATAAGAAAGCCTACCCCCCCATCATTTCTCACAATCTAATAAGTAATCAAGTTAACAATAACAGGGTTGCTCAAATGAATGATACTGAGGACATTAGTGACTCGGAACCCATACAGGTGCGAAGGAGTGAGCGAATTAGGAATAATGCTAATAATATTAATGGACAAGGTAACAATCAACAACAGGGGGACGGCCCACATAATATGGAAGGGGATTAGGGATTTCAGAGGGTAGGAAACAGGAGTAACAACAACAACCAGACCAGCAACAGGAACCAAGGGCAGAGAAGACATCGAAGGAATCAAGGGAGGAGGTGATACAACAAACATTAGAAGGACCAAAATCCTCATGAGCCAACAAGGGGACTTTAAAATATTTAATTATACTGTCCTGACTATTGATCAACTGTTGATTGAGTTCTTCTCCAAGGGTCTGTCCTTCGTTCCTGATAAAAAGGCAGATTTGGTTAAAACAATAATTGACCTTAACTTATTTGTACGCAAGTTGAACTTGAATTATAGTATGGGTAATAGTTCCACACTTCTTAACACACTGAGGGTGTCAAGTGTTTTTAATCCACCACTTTATGGTGTATTAAATGTGTTTGAGAGAATGTGTGAAAATGACCTGAGGTCAAAGCTGGAATCTTCCAGATATGCTAGAACTGCAAATTTAAACATTTCTAAAAATGAATAAGACTTCCTCTCCCTTCTTAACCAATTTAAAATTAGAGTTATGAAACCAGATAAGGGAGAAGGTCTGGTATTTATGGATGAATACCAGTATGAGAACAAAATGCTAAATTATTTGCAGTCTGGAGCATATATAGATGCTTGTTTAAATGAGGTCAACTTGGTGTATAAAAACATTAGGGGGGCATTGGATGATTTGTTCATAGAGGGTAGTATTGATATTGACACCTTTCAATACTTAACTATGCCAGCCCCAAGAATTCCTGCCATTTTTGGCTCTCCAAAACTGCATAAAAGTCTAGTTGATGCACCCTTAAGGCCAATTGTTGATGGGGGAGATTCCATCCCTTTTGCTTGTGCCAAGTACGTGGACAACATATTGAAACCATTGATCCAGGATGAGCCACAGATATGCAAGGATTCCTGGAGTTTTTTGGAGAATATAAACCAAATAGAGTATAATGAGGAGCATATTTTCTTGGTCATAAATGTTAAAGATTTATATACTGTTAAACCCCAACATCTAGGGATAGAATGGACAAGGAATTTTATGTTGTAGAAAAAGACAGATAATGCAAACATCAATCTTGTCGAGACCCTCCTAGATTTGATTTTATCTAATAACTATTTGGTATTCAAGGGTCAGTTTTTTCTACAAAAAACAGGAATAGCAATTGGATCTCCATGTGGAGGCAGTTTTGCCAATAGCGTAATGGCCTTTTGGGAACGTAATATGTTGTTTAAGAACCATATGTTTCAAAAACACGTAGCTTGGTATACCAGGTATCAAGATGATATGTGTCTTATTTGGAAAGGGCACATCGATCAGATACCTAGGTTCATAGATAGTATTACTGCGATGACTGATTTTCTTGAATTCACATAAACCATAGGAACGGAAGAAATAAATTACCTTGACGTTAAGATTAGTAAGGATAGAGGTAATAATAGATTAAAATCCACATTATACAGGAAACCCACACATTCAAATAGCTTCTTGCATTATACTAGTAGCCAACCTTATCATCAAAAAAGAGCAGTGGTCAAGGGACAGTTCGTAAGAGCTGCAAGGATGGTTTCTGACAATCACGATTTTTTGCATGAATGTGGTATTATTCGAACAATGTTTTTGAATAGGGGGTATCCCAAAATGTTAATTTCAGATACCATAGATGAAGTAAGGATCAAAAGAGAATCAGAGCATTTTAGGCCTCTTTTAAGTGGCGTAACTATGAATAGAGTGGATGTAGGGTCCTCCGATAGTAATGCCCATAGTGTTAATAATAAGCACTCAAGTCTTAACTTTCTTTTCACATACAGCATTGATTATAAGACCATCAAGGTGATTATAATTAAGAATTGGGGTATAATTTTAGAAGATCATGCTTTATGTAAGATGATAGGATTTCAACCTAAATTCACTTACAGAAGAGGCCCCAATCTTAAAAATCTGGTAGAGATGAGTAGGAAACATGTCAAAGAGGTGGGTATGAGTAAATGTGGAATGTGCCCACAATGTAAATATATTTCACCAGGAGACTATGTCATAATTAATGGGAAGGAATACTTCTTGAAGGATAAATATAATTGTGAAACAAAAGGGGTGGTATATGTCGCGACGTGCTAGAGGTGTCCCTCCTTCTACATAGGTAAAACTGAAAGAAAATTTAGGAAAAGAATTTATGAGCATCAGCATGCTATAGGTAGGAGGGACACGACCAATGTCCAGACCATTCCTTTACTTTTGTTATTTTACAACAAGTCCAAAATGATGTGAGGGGAGGCCCATGGCAGTTAATTTTGGAAGAACAGGAGGTTCTATGGCAAATTAGGACATCAGCTTATGTCCGGCCAGGTTTGAACGAATATGCCTCTATTAAATGTATTCTTAAACTGAAAGCATTGCGTAGGTAACAACAATACCCACATAATAAGTTAGTGAGTAAGTATTCAAAATGCATGTCATATAGTATAATAATGTGTATACAAATAAGTGGTTCACCTTGGATAGATAGGGTGTTTTTTTAAGAAATACGCAAGTGATGGTAAATCAAAGATGTAATATTGGTTGCATTTGTATTTTTATGTGCATGAAAGCCAGGGGCAGACAGGTTGAACATATTGATTACTGTTTATGCCATATTGTTTTTTAATATGTTATGCTTGGCTAAGTTGATTTTTAATATCTATTCTGTTGTTTGTTTGGTAAATAATTAGATGTATTATATATATATATATATATATATATATATATATATATATATATATATATATATATTTTTTTTCTTTCAATCCTATTAAATGTTAATATTTTGTTAGTTTGAGAATATAGGATCGAAGGTGAGGTAGTCAGAGTTTAATGCATGTGTATATATATTTTCGAAGACAGCTGTGGTTTTATAGGCATAAGGCTGTTGTTTGTGGTTTACATTTTACTTAATATTTGGAGACTGAGTGGCTATTTATTATGAATTATTATGAATTTTTAACCCATTGGCGCTTTAATTCTTAATTTTTTAGAATTGAACTAATTGGATTAATTGTACTATCTCAACTGAAAGCGCTTACAATAAACTGTTTTTGCTTTTTAGTTTATGAAGTAGTCCGTGCTTTGTTGCAGCCTGCCATTTACTCAATTTTGTTTGTGTTTTTCTCTCTCTCTCTCTCTCTCTCTATTTATATATATATATATATATATATATATATATATATATATATATATATATACATATATGTATTACATATGTCCATAACATGTAGAGGAGTCATACCTCAGCACCAATAGTCACAACCTCTTAATGCAAGGGGATGTCATGTAAGTATATTAGAGGGTCAGCCCAGGTTGTAAGGTTTGACCAGAGAGGCAAGATTACATTGGTTTGGACATGTGCTGCGGAGGGATGTACAGTAGGAAGGAACTGGAATCTACTACCCAGTGACATAACACTAATCTCATCACTGCCCCTCTTCAAACAAAGAATAAAAGAACATCTGAATAGTCACTGGCTCTGTTCCTGCACTAAACCTGACTAAATTTCTACCCCTCTCTATCTCATTTCCTCCCTTGCATCTCTCTCCCCCTTCCCTGAACAATTTATCTTTTTTTACTTACCTCTTTTCCTCTTCACTGAAAATTTGTTTAATCCTTTCTTATCCTTTCTTTTCTACTTTACTCTTACTTTCCTCACACTTCTCCTCCCTACTCACCTTTCCCTGATTTTTGTTTCTCTGTAGTTTATTTATTTATAGGTAATGATATTAGTTCCTATTAGTGAATTGTTTTTGCATGCAAATCTTTCCTTTTTTGTCTTTACAATTATCCTGGTGTTTTTGTTGTATTACACTTCAAATGTTGTATGTTTTTTATATATACTGTGGAGCTTTTCTCCCCGGGCCTCTACTGAAAATGGAAATATATCCAGCTAGACTAGCCCGGTCAACAAATGTAAAATAAATAAAATAAATAAATATTGCAGGTATAAATGTAGAATGGTGCTACTGTAACAGGGGTTGTCTTAACAGAAATGTGTGGGAAGTCACATCTGATACTGACATGTAATCTATCAGTTACTGACAGACATCATAAGATCATCATAGAGCAGTACAACACACAGTAATGATCCTGTGGAATACAGCAGAAATCATCATCTTCTTTTGGCTGTTCCTCTTAGGGGTCGCCACAGCAGATCATCTGTTTCCATTTCTTCCTGTCCTCTGCATCTTGCTCTGTCACACCAACCACCTGCATGTCCTCTGTCACCACATCCGTAAACCTTATCTTAGGCCTTCCTCTTTTCCTGTTACCTGGTAGCTTCATCCTTAGCATCTTTTTCCCAATATACTCAGCATCCCTCCGCAGCACATGTCCAAACCAATGTAATCTTGCCTCTCTGGTCAAACCTTACAACCTGGGCTGACCCTCTAATATACTTATTCCTAATCCTGTCCACCCTTGTCACACCCATTGCAAATCTTAACATCTTTAACTCTGCCAAATCCAGCTCAAACTCCTGCCTTTTTGTCAATGTCACTGTCTCCAACCCATATAACATAGCTGGTCTCACTACCCTCTTGTAGACCTTCCCTTTCACTCTTACAGGTACTCATCTGTCACAAATCACTCCTGAAACTCTTCTCCATCCACTCCATCCTGCCTGTACTCTCTTCTTCGCCTCTCTTCCACACTCACCGTTACTCTGAACTATTGACCCCAAGTATTTAAACTCATCCACCTTTGCACATCTACTCCTTGCATCCTCACTATTCCTCTATCCTCCCTCTCATTCATGCACATATATTCTGTCTTAGTCCTGCTGACCTTCACACCTCTTCTCTCTAGAGCATATCTCCATCTCTCCTGGGTCTCCTCCACCTGTTCCCTACTCTCACTACAGATCACAATGTCATCTGCAAACATCATAGTCCACGGGGACTCCTGTCTGATCTCGTCTGTCAACCTGTCCATCACCATTGCAAATAAGAAAGGGCTCAGAGCTGATCCTTAATGTAACCCCACCTCCACCTTAAACACATCCATCACTTCCACAGCAGACCTCACCACTGTCACACTACCCTCGTACATATCCTGTATCACTCTTACATACTTCTCTGGCACTCCTGACTTCCTCATACAATACCACAACTCCTCTCTAGGGACCCTGTCATATGCTTTCTCTAAGTCTACAAAAACACAATGCAACTCCTTCTGACATTCTCTGTACTTCTCCATCAACACTCTCAGAGCAAACATCGCATCTGTAGTGCTCTTTCCCGGCATGAAACCATACTGCTGATCACTAATCATCATGTCCCTTCTTAACCTAGCTTCCACTACTCTTTCCCATAACTTCATGCTGTGACTTATCAATTTAACCCCTCTGTAGTTACTACAGCTCTGCACATCACCCTTATTCTTAAAAATCGGTACCAAAACACTTTTTCTCCATTCCTCAGGCATCCTCTCACTTTCCAAGATTTCATTAAACAATCTGGTTAAAAACTCCACTGCCATTTCACCTAAACACCTCTATGCTTCCACAGGTATGTCATCTGGGCCAACAGCCTTCCCATTCTTCATCCTCTTCATAGCTATCCTTACTTCCTTCTTGATAATTCATTGTACTTCATGATTCACTATCCCTACATCATCCAACCTTCTCTCCCTCTCATTCTCTTCATTCATCAACCCCTCAAAGTACTCTTTCCATCTCTTCAACACACTCTCCTCGCTTGCGAGTATGTTTCCTTCATTATCCTTTATCGCCTTTATCTGCTGCACATCTTTCCTAGCTCAGTCCCTCTGTCTAGCTAATCGGTACAGGTCCTTTTCTCCCTCCTTAGTGTCCAACCTTTCATACAACTCTTCATATGCCTTATCCTTAGCCTTCGCCACCTCTCTCTTTGCCATGCCCCTCATCTCCTTATACTCCTGTCTACTTTCTTCATCTCTCTGACAATCCCACTTCTTCTTTGCCAACTTCTTTCTCTGTATACTCTCCTGTACTTCCTCATTCCACCACCATGTCTCCTTGTTGTCCTTCCTCTGTCCAGATGTCATACCAAGCACCTCCTAGTCGTCTCCCTTACTAGCTCTACTGTAGTCACCCAGCTGTTTGGAAACTCTTCACCGCCACACTGTGCCTGTCTTAACTCATCCCCAAACTCCACCTCACAATTACCCTTTTTCAGTTTCCACCATTTGATCCTTGGTGTTGCCCTCACACTCCTTCTCCTCTTCTTGATCACCAACGTCATCCTACAAACCACCATCCTATGCTGCCTAACTACACTTTCCCCGGTCACCACTTTACAGTCTCCAATCTCCTTCAAAGTGGCCCTCCTACATAAGATATAATCCACCTGTGTGCATCTTCCTCCACTTTTGTATATCACCCTATGCTCCTCCCTCTTGTTAAAATACGTATTCACCACAGTCATGTCCACCCTTTTTGCAAAATCCACCACCATCTGACCTTCTGCATTCCTTTGTTTAACACCATACCTACCCATCACTTCCTGATCCCCTCTGCTCCCTTCACCAACATGCCCATTGAAATCTGCACCAATCACCACTCTCTCACCCATGGGTACAGTCATCACCACTTCATCCAATTCACTCCAAAATTTTTCTTTCTCATCCATTGCACACCCAACTTGTGGAGCATATGCACTAACAACATCCATCATCACACCATCAATTTCCAGCTTCATAAACATCACTCAGAAATATGACCAATAAATGTGGACAGTCTGACGCACTCTGGTCAGTCCAGAGGTATACATAGAACCCCTTAGTGCAAGACGTGTGGACCAAGCCTGACAAAGTGGATGTTTACAGCCATGTAAATGGGGATATCACAAAAATACTGGAATAGATAATCTCACACAGTTTATGCATTCACACACTCCTGTCTGTCCTGACACATAATAACTGGAGGAGCAGAGATCACAAGCCCACATACTACCCACTAGTTAGTGACATACATCTGTACAGCATCCCACTGCTTTATCAGAAATACACAACAGTTATGGTGGCCTGGCAACAGTACATCTGACAAATATCTGGCCATAACATCACACTGGGTAAATACACTGAGCTGCTAGGCATGTCACAAAGCACTGTGCAAACTACAGGCAGACTGTCACAAAACTGACCTACATTTCTTATGGGGGAATACACATGTACTTGCAAATATATCAGGCTCTACAGGCATGTAACAGCACAGAGTTTTATTTTATTTATTATTTATTTTACATTTGTTAACCGGGCTAGTCTGGCTGGATACATGTCCATTTTCAGCAGAGGCCCGAGGAGAAAAGCTCCACTAATAGACTACGACAATACATGAAGACTACTTAACTAAGTAGATCAAACTTTTTAACAGAGAACAAAACACAAACAAATTAAAATGTCCCAACAGAATACAGATTGTCTTAACTAACTTAAGTAGGTTACAGTAAGATTAAGATCAAAGTTCACGTTATGTGGTTGAGGAGATAAATTCAGGCACAAGAAAATACAGTTGAGTAAAGGATATCTGAAGTGTAGGTATGTAAAAATTAATCATTGATCAGAGGTAGAGGAGAGTGATGGTATTACACAGAGTGAAAATGATGCTAGTAGTTAGGCAAGCTAAAGAAAGCAGGTTAGAAGGTAAGGAGAAAAGTTGGTAGTAAACTTAAGGGAGAAAGGATAAGTGGAAAAAGAAAAGTGTGGGTAGAGTATGTTTAGATAGGGTAATGGTATTTAATGAAGTTAACTGTTAAGAAAGTAAAGTTAAACAGGAGAGTGAGGTATATAGGCAGTGAGACAGGGAAAAGGGGTGGGGGACAAGAAGGGGGGTTAAGAATGTTAGTTTAGGTAAGAATGGGAGAGTAAAGAAAGAAATATGCAGACTGTTCAGAGTAATAAACAGTAGTATGCTCAGTCAGGGTTAGAGCAGGGGCAGAGCCAGTGGATTTGTAGGTGGTTTTTTATCTGTTTTTTGAAAAGGTGGCATGATGTTAGGGAGGTCAGTTCAGTGGGAAGTTTATTCCAGTATGAACCGATAGTGTTTGCAAATAGGGAATCACCTGATTTATTATGAGAGTAACAGATACCTGTGTGAAAGTGCATACCTACAACCAATCTGAACACAGCCACAGTCACATATGGTAAGCATAATTAATATTACAGTATATGGACTGTGTAGACAACACCATCCTCATATGTGCCACTCACACACTAACCCTACATATACTGGACCAATACACAGTGTATTCCAATGCCTGACTGCAGTATGGGACAATTGTCGGTCTGGCCCCATTCACTGGAGCAGCATTAAACATCAGATAGAACAGGACCAAGAACAATGACATCTAACACAGTCTGTATACAGGCCAAGGTACATATTCACAATACACACTCTTGTCAACAATCACCACAAGTACACAGACCTCACTACTGCACACACTACAACAGAATGTCCAGGTTTTGTCCTCAAATATAAGGCCTACTATAGATAACATGTCTAGCAGTCTGATATCTCACTGGCTTGTCATCAGGTATGATGTCAGTAAATAATGATGTACAGAACATATGCGCCTCATACTGCATGACATATGTACAAAGGTTGATCGACTTGTGGCTGGAGGCACAATCACAAGGCCAATATTGACATGTTGCTGTGATAGACCCATACATTTACTGGTGTAACATGGTTTGTTGTGACATATGTCTTCTGTGGGATATGAAGTCAGTAACTCACATGGATGTCACCATGTACTGACTGCAATCCTCAGAGTATGTTACTGCATTTCTAAAGATAGGAAATGTGAGAGTAACACAACACATGTAAGACTCCAAATAGTGGCCAGTCTGCAGATAGCCCCACAGGTGAGAGTTTCCTCAACCACATAACACTGTCAAGACAGATATTAAGTCATGTAGAACAGCCATATCCACACAAACCCTGTTAAACCAACATTACTTCAAATGTAGAAGAGCAATACTTACATTCTGTCCTCATGTCTGGAACATCACCCTCCTGTTTGTTGGCCTGTTTTCACAGTGTATGTTGTAAGAGGTATATCCAACTACCCTCTGTGATGCTGTTTGTTAAACACCCACATGAAGTCCTGCTCACAGTGAATGAAAAGGGCCAACACCCACATGAAGTGCTTAGTTATAGGAGTGTTTCCATGCAATTGGCTATAGGAATGATACCACAGCTGTTCCACATTTAATTAGCTAGTGGGGGACTGCTATTCATGCACAGGCCATCAGCTGATCATGAGCATCGCTTACAAAACTCAAGCTGCTGCCTAAGCAAAGCAGGTGTACCTTTCCACATCTACCAAAGAGGGAGTGAGAGAGACAGACAGAGACAAAGTAAGAAAGGAAGGGAGTAGGAGAGTAAGAGACAAGCATTGTTGTGTATGATCCATGGATGGAGAGTGGTATCTGGGCATTATGATGGTTGCCTATATTGTGTACTTATTCATACTGTCACAAGGTAATTGCACATGGTTGTACACATTTATGGCCTGAGGACTGTTGATAACAATCTCTACAATGTTTGGAAAATGTTGGCCTTGTAATGTTGACAATGGGAAATGTAGCACCTCAATATAATGATGTGGCAAACCCACATTGCAATGGATCCTGTCATTACACAATCATCTCAACACCCACACAGGACAATGATAACACACACACACAAACACACACTTACCAGTACTGAGTTTCAATCCCCTACCTGACTATGTATTGCTATTACATTGTTATGCAATTATTGCACGAGCCATGGAGCTTACATGTTGGAGAGCTGTCCAAAGTTATCTTTGAAGGTGAGTGACATCACCGACAGTGATAAAGGAGGGATAAGGGAAGTGTAGTACATGTGACTGTCCACAAAAGCAGGTGTCAAGGAAGACACAACCATGCTCTCTCAGGGAATCACACACATTATCACAGTTGGCAGGGTCAGGATTAAAACTCCTACCTATGTAGCTTGCTACACTACAGTATTGCGCAGTTATCACACATGCCACAGAGCTTATCAAGCTGATATATGGCCAAGGGGTTATTTCAAGGTGACTGACATCAGCAGGTGTGCTACAGTAGGGCAATGGGAGGTGTAGTGAGTGTGAATGGCTTCAAAATCTTTAATCTCCACACACATACACACGCGCACACACACACACACACACACACACACACACACACACACACACACACACACACACACACACACACACACACACTTGCCAATACTGACATGCCTGGGTTTATTGCTAGACAGGTGTGTAGTAGTTGACTGTGCCAGAAGGCTGTAGAAGGCTAGGCAAAGGGAATAGCTTGGCATTAGGCCACATGACAATGGCCTCCAGTGTGGCTCAGGGGTGCAGTACCTGGATTACCCCACACATGCGGGTATTGTATTCACCATCCACTCATCTGGGTTACTAGTGTGGGTGGCCAGTGCTGTGTAATGCTTGCTATGTATGTGTGTGATCTATATTCCATAACATGGACAGTATCTGGATTGTGCACATGTCCCACATGCATGTTCTGTGATGTGCGAAACTGTACTTGGGGTCTTTGAGGCATGTTATGTGGACAGATCATCATCTGATGTGGCATTCCTGACCTCATATGGTGAGACCTGGCTATGGAGCTGAGGTCGTGCCTGCACCTACATTGACAGCATGATACAGGTATTCAGTGGAGTTAGTGGCATCTGTCCATGCAGGGCATGTGTATAAGCCATGGTATTCCCTTTGTGGGTTACATTTGCAGGCTCTACAGTTGTTGCAGGCGTCCAGTTGGGAACATAGCAAAGGACCACTGTAAGCACATTTGCGTATTGTATGGATGGAACAGAGTGCCATGTCCTTTTACTTGCTGGATAACACACACTTAGTCAGGTGATGTTGCACATCATAGTACATTCTGATGTCAGTGGCAGTGTTGTGGTCAACAGGCATGTAGTCCACTGCAATCACACCATGGTTACTATCTGTGGGCAATATGCAGGAAACTACCAATATAGTAGTTGTTGCCTAGCCAAGTGTGTTTGTATATGAGACATGGGTGGAGAGTGTTCTCTGAGTAATACAAGGGTTGCCTATATTGTTCATTGATCCGTAATGTCACATGTAGGGATATGGATTGTCTACACCAGCCTCTCTGCTATTTGACATCTGCTGTCCTTGTAAGGTGGACATTGTGACATACAGCAGGTCCTCAATATAATAATTTAGCAAAACCCACCCCTCAATGCATCCTGTTATTACACAATCATAGCAGCCTCCACATAGGATACGGATGACAGACACACACACACTTGCCAGTACTGAGATTCAGACCCCTACCTTGTTATGTATTGCTACTACAGTGTGGCATATTTATTGCACGTGCCATGGAGCGTAATGGATGGATGTTGTCCCAAGGTACTTATAAGGTGAGGAACATCACCAGCCCTTGTAAATACTGGCATTGGGTGATGTAGTGGGTGAGAGATCCCCAAAATAATTTTACCCTAATCACACATTTACATTTGCCAGGAGTGATGCTCAAACCTCTATTTAACAACCTTTATGGACTATTATGCTACACATTTACCACATGCACCACTGACCTGATGTGGTTTAGGCTTCACAACAGATACTTGTAAGGTGGATGATATCTGCAGGACTGCTAAAGTCAGGATCTGAGATGTGTACTGGCTGTAAATGGAGACAAAATCTTTGAGGTACACACACAATCACTTGCTACAGATGAGATTCAAATCCATAGCTGTGTAGTTACCGCTACTACATTGTATTGCATTTATGGCATGCACCATGGAGCTTCTAGAGCTAGCCTTTCTCCAAAGGTGTATTTCAAAGTAGATGACATCAGCAGGCTTGCTAAAGTATGACTATGGGAAGTGCAGTGACTGTGAATGGCCTCAAACGTTTCATTCACACACACACACACACACACACACACACACACACACACACACACACACACACACACACACACAGTTTCACAGTTGCCATGTCTGGGATTAGAACTCCTACCAAACTAGTATATCACACTATAGTACTACACAGTTATTGCACGCGACACGGAGCTTACAGAGCTGAATCTTGTCCAAGGAGGTATTGAAAAACGACTGACATCAGCAGGCTTGCTAAAGTAGGACAATGGGAGATGAAGTAACTGTGAATGGCCTTATGGTGGCCACAGTGGTGCAGCGGTTAGTGTTGTCACCTTACAGCAAGAGGTTCTCCAGTTCGATCCTCAGCTGGGGTGCCCTCTGTGTGGAGTTTGCATGTTCTCCCTCTGGTCACGTGGTTTTCCTCTGGGTGCTCTGGTTTCCCCCCATATCACAAAGACATGCTGTAAGTGGATTGGGCACTCTAAATTGTCCTAGGTGTGAGTGCATGCATGTGCATGCCTTCCATGGAAGGTTGGGTGCCGGGATGGCAACTCAACACTGTAAAACTCCACTGCCAATCATGAGCAGACAGGTGATCTGCTGTGGTGACCCCTAACCGGGAAAAAGCCAAAAGAAGAAGAAGTGACTGTGAATGGCCTCAAAAGCATTACTCTCTACACACACACACACACACACACACACACACACACACACACACACACACACACACACACACACACACACACACACACACACACAGTTTCAAAGTTGCCAGGTCTGGGATTAGAACTCCTACCTAATGAGTGCATCACACTATAGCATTATGCAGTTATTGCATGCACCACAGAGCTTACAGGGCTGAATATTTCAAGGTGACTGACACCAACAGGCTTGCTAAAGTAGTGCAATGGGAGGTGTAGTGACTGTGAATGGCGTCAAAAGCATTATTCTCTACATACACACACACACACACACACACACACACACACACACACACACACACACACACACACAAAACCACACAGTCACAGAGTGTTGCCATGTCTGGGATTAGAACTCCTACCTAACTAGTACATCACACTATAGCATTACATTGTTATTGCACATGCCACAGAACTTGCAGGGCTGAAGCTTGTCCAAGGAAGTATTTCAAGGTGACTGACATCAGCAGGCTTGCTAATGTAGGGAAATGGGAGGTGTAGTGACTGCGAATGGGCTCAAATGCATTACTGTCTACACACATGCACACAGACAGAGTTCCACAGTTGTCATGTCTAGGATTAGAACTCCTAGCATTATGCAGTTATCGCATGCACCATGGAGCTTTTAGGGTTAGCCCTTGTCCAAAGGTGCATTTCATGGTGAATGACGGCAGGCTTGCTAAAGTAGGGAATGGGAGGTGTAGTGTCTGTGAATGGCCTCAGATCATTGATCCCTACACACACACACACACACACACACACACACACACACACACACACACACACACACGCACACACGCACACACGCACACACATGCACACACACAGTTTCCATGTATGGGATAAGAACTCCTGCCTAACTAGTATATTACACTATAGCATTATGAAGTTTGCACATGTGCCATGGAGCTTGTAGGGTTAGCCCTAGTCCAAAAGGGTATTTCAAAGTAAATGACATCAGCAGGCTTGCTAAAGTAGGGCAATGGGAGGTGTAGTGTCTGTGAATGGCCTCAAAATCATTGATCCCTACACACACACACACACGCGCACATACACACACACACACACACACACACACACACACACACACACACACACACACACACACACACACATACACACACATGCGCAGTTTCCATGTCTAGGATTAGAACTCCTATCTAACTAGTATGTTATACTACAGCATTGTGCAGTTATCGCATGCATCATGGAGCTTATAGGTTCAGAGGTTGGTACTAGGTTATCAGCCCTAGGGCCTATACAAGCCTAGCCATAACAATTCCCTGGCTATTTCTTCCCACCATAATTACTTCCCTGGACCCCTGTCTAGCAGGGTGACTGACATGATCTCTGGGGTGAATTTCCTATTTCCCATCCAATCATCAAGGTTCCTTTTGAAGAACTAGACCTTGTCAAAAGGGATATTTCAAGGTGAATGACATCAGCAGGCTTGCTAAAGTAGGGCAATGGGAGGTGTAGTGTCTGTGAATGGCCTCAAAATCATTGATCCCTATATACACAAACTCACACACAGTTGGCATGTCTCGGATGAGAACTCCTAACTAGTATGTCATGCTATAGCATTACACAGTTTTTGCATGTGCCACAGAGCTTATAGGGATGATTCTTGTCCAAACAGTTATTTTAAGGTGACTGACATCAGCAGGCTAGCTAAACTAAGGCAATGAGGAGTGCAGTGTGTGTGAATGGGCCATAAACCATTCCTCTGGAGACACACACACAGCACTCAGTCACACACAACTTTACATTTGACAGGACTGTGTATATAACTGCTAGATGAAAAATGACTTGTGCTGTCATATTACATAGTTATCACAAGTACCACAGACACTATAGCACTGAGGACTACCAGAAGCAAATGTCTACAGTGATAGACATCGGAACATCATGTGATATTGGCCAATTGGATGTGTGGTGGGTGGGACAGACCTCATGATGGGACGCTCTTTGTCACTGTCTGTCTCTCTCTCTTCCCCACATCACTGTTTGTGTATGCTTGACCTATTATAGTGTGTCGTCCTTGGATATATGTGTGTATTCCTATCCAATGGGTGTGCAAAGCATGAATGGTGTGCAATGTGGTGTGTGTGCGTGCATAGAAATCTGTGACTGACAGATATGTGTAGTCCACTGTTGTTCTCAGACATGGGCTTCATTTAGTGCGGGAGTATGCCCAGTATGACCTGTCTGTATTTTGTTGACAGACATGGGCTTCATTTCTCTAAGTGTGGGAGCAGGCCCAGTATGACCTTCTGTATTGAATGTGTGAATCCCTTACAGGCAGGGCGTACTCCAGTGCAGGCATTTGTGTTCTACACCTACAGCTAGCAACCCATTTCTGCAGTATATCTGTAGATAGGCTGACAATATGGAGTCACAATGGACAAAGGATAGTGGGATACTCTGTAACTAATTGTGTCTGTGCTGCTTGTGCTACATGGCTTTGGTGTTAGCAGAGATATTCAGACATATGTACAGTTTTACACTGTGATGTATTATGTCATCAACTACTGACAGATATACTTATTTTCTCACAGTCATTTCCTGGGGAATACAAGATGAATGAAGCTATGTCCAGTGCTGTGGTCTTCAGCCTACATATTCTTGCACACTCATGCCATTCTGGAGGGGGAGCTGCAGACACTTGCTGTTGGGTCTGTGTAAATGGTCCAGCACCTTGGTACTATGGTGGCTGAGGATCCCATGCTTGTACATCTATCGACATGACAGAATGGCCAAATCCTGCCGTGGCTATACCTCTCAGCTGTACAGATTCACACAGGCTACCCAGAGGCAGGGCTCATATATCTGGTCAGTTCCCCTTCAGATTGTGGTTTACGAGCAAGTTTGTAGCCACCTATTCCTGGGTTTGCAGACAGGGATAGTATGGGCACACATCAGAGTTTCAGACTTCACACACTCCATGGCGTACTTGCTTCTACCCCCCTTGTTATTCTATCCTCTTCCTAACATTATGCAAGCGATATCTGCTAAGTATCCTTATAGTTATCCCTTCATCCCAGCAGTATTTAGGGGTTGGTACACAGTTCATGCAGTAGGACATGGTAGGCATGCTACTGGGAATTGTTGACATGGCCTTGCATTTGTGTTCTGTGGACTGTGTTATGTCATTATTTGGGACTCCATGAAATAACATACATTGGCAGTATGGGTGAGGCACCGGCCTTTGACAGAGGACTGTAAGGCATTTGGGAGTGATGCAGGCCATCTGTAGCAGGCCAGTGTATTCTGTCACTCCTACAGTCCCAGGCTGCAAGCCACTGGATTCCCCTGGGTTGACAGGGTAGGTGTGGAAGGTGTTAATGGCAATTGTTTCTGTCCTTATTAATCCATTGGTGTGGATGCTGGCAGGATGCTGCTTACAGCTAGGGACACACCTGCATGGGACACCTCGTCAGCATGCTGCATTCTGTGGGTATTCCCATACAGAAGTGGAGGTCATACTGCACTCATTCCCAACAGCAGGAGATATGACCTATAATGAATCTATGGCTGATGGTGGGGTGAGCTGAGTGCATGTGTGCTATGGAAGCTTCTTGCAGCTGACTCACAGATACACGTAGGGCATTTCCCTTATGCTGGCTTGTGCAGGGACATCAGCAGTTTCTCAGTACTTCTTAACTGTGCCTTTTGTGGTCTGCCAGTGTTTGGCCAGACTACATCAGTATTTTATACTACACAGACAACTAATGTGCTGCTAACCTGTATGTGTAATTCCAAATGTGTGTCCATTTGACAGTTACATTCTTTTATACTCTGTCTAGGGTACTTCCACCTGTGCACTGTGTGTATGTCTGGGCCCACATTCATGGCATGTTCATCTTTCAGATGGTGACAGATATTACATCTGAACAATTAGTATGGATTACTGCTGGATTGGGTCTTGCTTGGATGCATTGTGTTTATTACTGCAGTTCTCAGAACTAGGCTCTGTCATCAACAGTGCTGGCCATAGGCCACTGGGACACAACCTTCCATGCCTACATGCTGACCACTTCCACACAATATACAACACAACAACCTAACACACAGATCCCTGCATAATGTATATGTGCAAAATCTATCCTGCTAATTTGGCAAATTCAGGTAATCTGTGCTCAACTGTTATTATACCCACACGTACATGTTACTACTTTCTACATAGGATTGTGGGGGGGGGGACACCTGACACCTGCAAACATCAGCTATGACTGTACTGGTATTTCAGGTACTCTGTTGGCTTCAATTTCATTCTATATTCTGAACTATCATGCAGACTAGAGGCATATCAGTGGAGTACAGATCTTAGGTTTTATTAACCTACATTTCAGTTTCAGACTTTTTACCCTTCAGAACTAACATCCAACTGCCTGACCTGTTTTAGTCTGTCTGTGTAGGTCTGGAGAGGGGCTGTTCTCCATTACCATCAATCAGAGGCCTTAGCACAGCCTTTATTTGTGGTCATCTATACCTGTCTTGCTGGTTGTGACTGTTGTTGGGTATGTGAGCCTCACTGACATGCTTGTTTGTGTCCTATGGACACACATTTGGTCCACCATGTGTCCTGCAGTGGGATTTGTCACCTTGTCTAGTACTGCCTACTCTGTTTACATCAGTATTTGTTATGGATTTCATGTTGCCCATATAGGTGTCTACTATTTGCTGCCATCCCATTCAGCCACCCAATTCCCTTGCATGCTTACATCCGTACCATAGATACAAGTAGCAGAACATACTACTCCATTCAGCAATTGACAGGGAAAATGACTTACCTTGTGGCTGTGCCAGTACTGAGGATGGTGCTGGAGGGCTGACTATGTCGGATGCACATAGTACACTCCCTATACATGGTTAAGCACAGGTAGTGTCATGTTTGGCATCCCTTTTACTGTATGTGTGAGTCAGAGGGAGGTGTCATTCCTTGGGTTCCTACCGTGTCAGTGTATGTGCTATGCGTTGCCTTTTTGCCAAAGCCTGGGCATACTGGGCATGCCTGCTTCTGCCTACAGGGGCAGGCTCAGGCTGTTCCTTCTCCGAGTCAGTCTGTGCCTGTGTGGGATTTGGCAATGGTGAGGGGCTGTGTGGCCCTGCTCCATGCTGTTCCTGCTGCAGCTGTTTCCACAGGATCATATTGTGTAGCATGGCACATACAATGAAAATTTGTGCACATGTAGCTGGAGAGTACTGCAAGGCTCCACCGGATGTGTCCAGGCACCTGAACCATGACTTGAGCATCCTGAACACACGCTCTATTATGATTCGGGTTTGTGCTTGTGCCTCATTATGGCGGTCTTATTCAGGTGTGTGTGCATTTCTGATGAGTGTCATCAGCTACTTCTCCAGTGCATAACCAGCATCCCCCACTAGGTGGCTATATGGGATGTTCCCGTAGGCAAATCTCTGGTACAGCTGTGTCATATGCCAGATGTGGGAGTTGTGATAGCTTCCAGGGCTGCCAGCACACACATTCATTATAATGCCCTGTGCATCACACATGACTTGGCAATTGATTGAGGGGGAAGCCTTTGCAATTTGTGTAGACCCTTCCCCACTCACTGGTAGGTGCTTTGATGTGTATGTGCATGCAGCCTATTGCACCCACTATGAGGTATTCTGCTATTTGGTGGAACAGAATCATATTGCTGGTCAATGTCTTATGGGTGTTGTGGAAATTTATGTGCTCACCGGCATGTGCTGACATGGCATCCAGGAACTGGTGGAGTACCCTGGATGCTGATGCCTGAGAGATCCCCATGATATCCCCAATTGGCCTTTGGAAGGTACCTGTGGCTAGTATTCTTAAGCCTACACAAACCTTGGTATCCACTGGGATGGGTTCCCCTCTATTGGTTCTGTGTGTGAGGCATAGCCGGCACAGTTCAACAATTTGCTGTAGGAGGTCCCTGTCCACCCTGGTAGGTTACCCTGGGTCTGTACACTCTTCTCCTTCTTCTCACTGTGGGTTAATCATTAGCCATCTCATCCTCACTACCCTCAGCTTCTTCCACATATTGATTTATGAGACCAACAGCAGCCCCTCTCATTTTGTTGGTTTTGTTACGTAAAATTTCCACATTTGTGTACACCAGTGGTGTAGAGTTTATAGGAAAAAACAGAGTGAAAGGTGTTTGCATAGTTTATAGTAGTATGCTGTGCTGGGCTGGGCTGCTGCCTGTGTAATTGGCTGATTCTGATACATTTCACATGCCAGCTATGCTAGTTCTCCTTTATTACCTTCCTACTGCTGAGTTCCCTTCCCATTGCCTTCCTGTTTAAGCACCAAGGTGCGCCTCACAAACCCAGTGCTCAGATGTGAACGGAGCTACTATTTCCTGTTTTTTTTTTTTTTTTTGTTGGCCTGTACCCCAGTTGTAACCTGAAATCATGGGATGATGTCAGGAATGAAGCCATGAAATAATGGCATACTGTCCACTGACAGACTGTCATAGACCAAAACTATCAGAAAACCTATATTAAAACCAATCCTGTTACTCTAGCAACTGTCACAAGTTTATAAGAGTAATAATTAAAATATGTCCATAGTTGGACCTCATGTTGTCTAGCTTTGTCCAGATAATGTGCATTAAGAGGTTGAGATGTATGGTAGGTTGCTCAGATGTCTGCCAAATGTGCAGATGCATGCAGGAATCCACAGCAATAAGTGAAACCTGTCCCTTCCAAAAGAAAATAGCAGTAGAATTTTTTTTTTATCAAGCAGATTAAATTTAACCATAGGTGTGCAGGTTAGGTCTATATTAGATCATCAAAATGGTAGAATTTTGAATGATCTAATATTTAACCCAATATCACAAATGCTGAAAACAGCGAAGCTGCACAAAACCAAATTCTTTCCTAGGGAAAGAATTCGGTTGGCCGTTGTTGTGGCTTCGCTGTTTTCACCGCTGTGGTGGAAAGTTACGGGTTGGGTTAAGGTAAGTTTGTGATTGTGCGGATGTTCGGGTTAGGGCGTGGGTTGGGTGAGTTAGGGTTAGGGCACGGGTCAGGTAAGTGTGTGATTGTGACAGAATTTGGGGTTAGGGGTGGGTTAAGTGAGTTAAGGTTAGGGTGCCAGTGAGGTGAGTGTGCGATTGTGAGAATTTGGAGTTAGGGGCGGGTTAAGTGAGTTAGGGTTAGGGCGCTGGTGAGGTGAGTGTGCGATAGTGACAGACCATAGGGTTAGGGTCTGGGTTAAGGTAAGTGGATAGATCGTAGTGTAGGGTTAGATGTAACTTTTAAATGTATGTGCATGGATTGCTGCATTTTCTTGTGCTTGTGGTGTTTGTGTTTTTCCCGGAATAGTGAATTTTTTCCCTGTGAAAAAATTTGCTGTTTTGAGGTTTCGATATTGCTAGGGTTCAGGTTTTGCAGTTCGACGTTACGGCATTCGATAATGAGCCATTTCGATGATCTGATAGAGACCCAGGCAGGTTTGCCCATTACTTAGCTACACATACTGTAGCTTAAATGGCACAAGAGATAAATATCAAGGTACATGTTAATGAAGCAGTACTGCAGTAGTGTAGTGGTCAGAGCGTTCAACTTGTGAGCAGTCATTCCCAGTTCAATTCTCACTGTAGTAAATTCCATTTTCCATGTCAAATCACTTTATGAACAATTTTTTGTTGTTGTATAAATTACTAAATAACATATTTGTGAACTGGAATACTGCATTAAGATTTGAGGTGTCATTGTAATAATGTTGTAAAATTCACAGATAAACACAAGTGCCCCACACAGTATACACATGAATCAGGGATACAAATCGAAGATATAATGTGTAATTAATGATAAATCCATAGAGTGTCCAAATCCACCACCTTCACAAGAGCAATGTTACATTTCTGTCTAAATTAATGTGGGGGTAAGTGGGAGTAAGCACTTGTAAGCAGTAATAAGCGGGTATAAGCCTGTTTGCATGGGGGTAAGCAATGCGCACACAGTATAAGCAATATTGATACTAACTCTCTGTAAGCAAATTTAACCAGAAGTTATCATTGCTTACCGTCACACAAACCCTCTTACAATTGCTTTAATCACTCTGTATCCAACAGCTGCTGTTCTGCCCAGGAACAAACTAAACAGCCCTTGCAGGACTTGAACCCAGGACCCTGTACACTATAGTTACAGCAGTTAACCAGTAAGCCATCACAGCAGTACAAAAGACTCAGGTATCATCAAACAGTTCCTCAATATAGGAAAATCAAAATTTACATGTGAAAGGAATCTATATACAGTTTTATGTTATATAACCTACTACATAACATAAATATGTGAACTTGAGTACTGCATTAAGTCCAGATCTGAGGTGTCATTGTAATAAAGTGTTGAAATCCCCCAATAAACACAAGGACCCCATACAGTGTACATACACATGAATTATGGATACCAAACACATATATAACATGTAATCAATGATAAATCAATGCCAAACAGCAAATAGTGTGCAAATTAAAAATTAAGCAATGCTAAGCATTGCACACCCCTGCTTACTAGGTGTAAGCAATGTGTAGGCTAGCTAAATCAGTTTGCCCATTGGTATACTCCTTTAAGCAATGCCAACCTTAGGTAAGCAGGTTTGCCCATAGCTTAGCATTTTCAAAACCATCCAATTATGGCAAAGTGCAGGAAATCGGGCCTATTTAAACCCCACAGGTGGGAATACATGTCATAACTGGTTGCAGCTTCCTCCTATAGGCACTATGACCGGTGTGGGTGAAGGATCGCACTTCTGGGTGCAGTTCTGGGGCATCCAGGAGTCCAAAGTCATGGCAGTACTCCTTGTTAAAGACCATGACCAGAGACTGCTGCATGGCCAGTACCAGGGTTCTCAATATCAAGCAGAAGCCTGGGACCGTCTCACCCGTGACCTCACCAGTGCCACTGGCATCCCTCAAACTGGTGAGCAGGTCAGGCATCACTATGCTGACCTGAAATGTTGAAAGAGGGAGCTCTTGGATCAGTGGCTCTAAGAGGCTAGGCAGATGGGTGATGTCCCAGCCGTGTGTATCAGTCTACTACCTGTTTAATAATTGCCAGCTCATGTATATTATGGATAGGTATGACTAAATATTCCTCTTATGTCTTTGACAGTGGCAGACAAGCAGGCTGTGAACTGGGAAGTACATGCTTGTAGACTGCAGAGGTTGCATCGCAATGCAGGTTAATAATAATCTTGCATGTACTGTCATAAGAAATAAATCTAAAAGTAGTGGAAAGTTAATTGCCAGTATAAAACCTGTATTGTGTATGGCATGTACTGAATAAACCAGAGAGTATGGCATGAAGAGTCTCATATAGGTTGCATGTAAATAAAAGGTTAACAGCCTGGCAATAAAGGTCTAACTAAGAATCCAGGAATGAGCCCAACAGTGTATAAGTCCACAGTCTACACCAACAAATACACTGCCACGGCTTGGATTCCCTCACAAACTTCTTTATTTGAACAATTCCACAGAAGTTAAAAGATTGAGCGCTTTCTTCCCTATCCCAGGGATTTCATCAGAATCTGTGTCTATTACCATTTTCCCCTTTATATACTCTGTAACAATGATGACATCACTAATTAAACACTAATAAAAAATGTATTTAAAGTGCATTTAAAGTGCACCATACTTCAGTTTAAAACCTGCTATTATAAAAACCATAAAACTTTTTATTAAAATACATGACAATTCCCTAAGAACACCTTTTGTTAACATAATGTCTTCCATTCCAGTTTCTGCCCATTAAACTACTTCCATTTAAAACTTTATTTCTTGAACTCCATTTTTTTACACAATATAGGCTTAATTGATATTATTTCATTTAACCCTGTGGTTTGGCTTGCTTGTAACTTGATTTGCCATCTTGTTTCTCTTTCTTCTACATGGCTTCTGTAATCCCCACCCCTAGGGTTTTGTGACACTTTTTCTAAAATGCCAAAACTAAACTCTTTACAATTCAGGCAGATTGTAGAATGCCTATATAGGGCATTATTAACATTCTTAGTAGATATTTGGTATGTTCATAGGTTCATAGGTTCATAGGTTTATACTAGGCTATCTGCCCTAAGGCATTTATAAGCCTAGCCCAAATGTTTGTGGCTTACGCCACCCCTTATATGAAAAAATACTGTGCCCATTAGTTTGTTGTGCCTCTGTCCAGCAGTGACACAGAGATGATTCCCGGGATAAACCTACGATCTCCCATCCACAGGTCTAGATTTCTCTTGAACAGAGTCAGCGAGGTGCTCTGCCTCACATGGACCGGGATTTTATTCCACAGCATAGGGAGTCTCTGAGTGATAAATCTATTCCTCCAGCACGTCCTATTTATATCCATGCTAAGGTTTAAGTCGCTTGCTCTAGTGGTTTTGGTGGATTTGGATTTTTTGAGGTGGAGCATGTCCATTAATTCGGGTTGGACATGGCCTTGTATGTCAGGCACATGTCACCTCTGAGCAGACGGTATGCGACTGAATAGAGCTGGAGTTTCTTCAATCTGGCAGCATATGACAGATTTTGGAGTCCCTTTATCCTTTTGGTGAGGAACTTTTGGGGTCTCTCCAATTGTTGCAGATGTCGGGTGAGATACATCCCGAATGGGGCATTGTACTCGATTATTGGTCTGATAAGTGAAGAGTACAGGGGAACAATAACCTCACTAGATCTGGATGTGAATCCCTTCATGATCAGGTGGGCAATGTAGAAGGTCTTTCTAACCACTTTAGCAATGTGAGTGTCAAAAGAAAGGCCACTGTCAACCTGGGTCCCCAGGTCCCTGATAACCTCTTCTGTGCTTAGTGGATTGCCACCTATATGGTAGCTTGGGGTTACCTTGTTTTTCCCGAAGGGTATGACTATACATTTTTGGCGTTTAACTTCAGGCCATGGCTCTGGCACCAGCTATCTGTTTCCGTGAGTCCCTTCTGAAGGATATCCGTGTCGGATGCACTTTCCACTATGGCCCAGTTTGCAGTCGCCTGCAAACTTTGTCAGCCAAAGTCCTCCTATGTTGGCCTGTACTTCTGAGAAGTAGATGCCAAACAATAGGGGCCAAGGACCGAGCCCTGTGGGACACCACTTGTGACCGGCTTGGAGTCTGACACAGCGCCAGCAACTCTAACCCTGTGGGTTCTGTCCTTAAGCCAGTTTGCAACCCATCTTGTGACATATGGGTTTACATTTAAGCTGGTAAGTTTTTCTACAATACCGAGTGGGGTATTGTGTCAAAGCCTTTGCAAGGTCAAGGTAGGCTGTATGGACTGCCTTTCCCTCATCAATGGCCTTGGTGACTGTTTCGAAGAAGTCGACCAAGTTCAAAAGGCATGATCTTCCATTGACAAAGCCAAACTGGGTCGGGTCCAATGTCTGCAAGTCCCCTATATCTTTGTTTATGAGCTCCATTATGATCCTCTCCATAGCTTTGCAGACTAGACTTGTTAAGCTTATGGGGCGGTAATTACCAGGGTCCGTGAGGCGCCTTTGTGGAGTGGGACAACAGTTGCCGTATGCCACTCCTTGGGCACGTATCCTCTGGTAAGGCTGAGATTAAACAGCTGCCTTATGTGCGGGTTTAATTCCTCATTTAGCTCGTGTAGCACACAGCCGGGACACCATCCGTCCCATTGGTGCTGTGTTTTTAGCTTTAGAGAGAGCAGCTTTCACCTGCGCATTTGAGATGTCCGGGAGGCTACACTCAGCTGGGATAGTTATCTCTCCTTTAGGGGAGAGGGTGAAGTTTGCACTGAACCTGTCTGCCAGTATGTTGGCAATGTCTGTGGGTTCAGTGATTTTGTATCATTTTGGACTAATTCTGAGCATATCTGGGAGTTTCCACCCAGGTTCCTAACATAGCTGAAACAGGCCTTATGATTGTCCTTTGAATCCATGGCAATTTTTCTCTCAAAATTGGCCTTAGTTGATTTTATGAGTGCTCGTATTTTTTACTAATAATGATCAGGGTGACTTCCCTTTTATGGATTTTGTTCTATCATGTAATAGCTTTCTCCTCTTATTGTAAAGTTTGTTAATGGCTGGGGTCCACCAGACTGGACGTTTGCCCTTTGTGGAAAGAGTCTTGGTTTTATTTAGGATTGCCTGATCCATGCAGTCCTGGAGGTGTTCATAGAAGGCATTTGTAAGGGCTTCCGCAGCTTGGGTTGTGGTTTCCACTGGCTCAGGGGCCTTGAAGGATACCACACCAGTCTTGAGTAGTGTGAAGTTTGCTTTAGAGAAGTTCTTCACTATGGTCTTTTTTGTTTGGGGTGGGGGCGGGATGTGGATTTCCAGTGAGATTAGTTTATGATCAGATCTCACCAATGAGGGATATGCTTCCTGTGTGTAGCATTTTGTCCCCATGTTTGTGACAATGAGATCTAGTATATTTCTCCTCTCGTGGGAACAGTGACTAGCTGTTCCATGGCATTTGAATTTATGAACTCCAGGAACCGTTGGGCTAGAAAGTTAGGGCTTGAGTAATGTTCTCAGTCTATATTCGGGTAGTTGAAGTCACCCAATATGATGGTGTTTGGAGAGACATTTATACCCTCCAGTGTCTTCAGGAAGGCTGTGTGGGGTTCCTGAGTTTGAGAGGGTGGCCTGTAGCATGCTACAAATTGTAGAGCAGTTTTGCCTATGGTTAGTTGCACCTGGATGGTTTCAAGCTTGCATTGCCACCAACCTGGAGGTGTGGGTATCCTTTATGAATATGGATACACCCCTCCTTTTGTGGTGTGGTCCGGGTTTTGGGGCGGGCATGATATGAGGTAAAACCTAATAGTGCCGGGTGCTCTCAGGAGCCTTGAACCAGGTTTCAGTTACAGCACAGACATCGATGTTCTCCATACTGAGAAGGGCCTCGAGTGCGTGCATTTTGAGATTTAGACTTCTGGCATTGAGCAGCATTACCCTCAGTTTCTTCCCATTTTTATTTTCTAGGGTGGTAGGTTTAGAATTTGAGCCTTGCCTAAAAAAGGCACTATGGGGTGGCAAGAGCCTTAGCCAATATCCGGAATCCCAGGGTGACAGGTGCAAGCCGTCCCTTGCGAGCAGCGTGGCTTGTCAAGCATGTCATCCCAGGCAGACAGACACTGGATCCCCTTTGAATGACACCAGACATTAAGCCAATTGTTAAAGCTGATCATCTTGTCTCTATATTGTGGCATCATTCTTGGTGAAGGAAGGATACTGCTCAGGGTTAGGGTCATACCTGCCTGGGCTACATAAAGAGCTCCTCTATGTCTCTTTTCATGTAGTCCAGGGAGGTGCGTCTCAGGTCGTTCACACCAGCATGGACAATGACTGTGTCATATTTGTACTTGCCGTGGAGTGACCCGAGTGCTTGTGTTATGTGGCGGATTCTAGCCCGATAGGCAGCTTACTGTGACCCTCTCCTTGTTCAGCCTGGTGAGTGGGACGTCAGTGTGTCTGACTATGGAGTCACCTATGACAAGTATGTTTGGTGTTGTATTTGGCCTTAAGGGCTGTGACTGCTTTGCACACTGCTTTTGTGGTTTATGTGTTGCTTGTGGGGTGTCTTGAGGTAGCAGTTGTTTGGGTGTCTGCTTTGGAGGCCTCTGCTGTTTAGGTAAATTTTACTCAGAGCCTCCAGTATGTCTTTGTGTGTTTATGTGTTTGATTCAGTGGAGTGGTAGCATTATGTGAGGCTGGTTTTGTGGTGTGTGTAGTTGCCTTCTCCTCCTGTCTGGTCTTGCTAGTCCTGAGTTGAGAGAGCTCAGCCTCCAGTTTGGCTAAATAGCTGCATCTCTTGCAAGTATTTGTGTTATGTGGGAGGAGGAGAGGGTTGTCTGTGTACATGAGGCAGTTATAACATTGCCTCAAGATTCCCAGATTCACCAGCTGGACCGGAGAGAAGATTGACAACTGACCTTTGGAC
Source organism: Protopterus annectens (assembly GCF_019279795.1). Taxonomy (NCBI): domain Eukaryota; kingdom Metazoa; phylum Chordata; order Ceratodontiformes; family Protopteridae; genus Protopterus; species Protopterus annectens. The sequence continues at coordinate 673,653,211 of NC_056725.1, read as the reverse complement.
ATGCTAGAATAATATTGGGAATTCCTTAATTGAAAACAAGGGCCAGTGGGGAGTGAGGGTGTAGTGCTTTTTAATTTTTAGTGCTGACTTATATAATTGCTTTAGTGAGCAAGTGCCAGGTAACTTGAGTGCAATGTGTTACAAGTAACTAAATGCAAAAACGACAAACAGTAACTTTCTTTCAAGTGAAACAAGGAAATAAGTACAGTAAGCAATGCAGATATCACTAGTGATCCACAGAAGCACTGAGAAGTTGAGTATTAGGTGGAATTAGCTTCCAGGGAAATAACAAGCAAACAAACAACAAGCATATAAACAAAGCTAGATTCAGCAGGCCTGGATCTAGTCTATGCTAGAGCAAACAAGGTGAACCAAATTCAGTAAGATACAGTTCAAATATTCAGGCACTATAAACCTTTAACCAGAAATTCCCAGCTCAGAAGGGCAGAGTCCAGCCTCTTCTCCCACAAGAGTGCAGACCACGAACCTTCTTAATGTAAAATAACTGGCCTGAAGCCCAAGTGCCTAAACCAGAACTAATACACTTGGACACTGGGCTCTCAATCAGCAGTTCCCAACTTAGAAGGATGAAAGCTACCTGTCCTGCCACCACAGTGCTTGCCACAAACCTTCCTAATGTAAAACAACTGGTCTGAAGCCCAAGTGCTTAATCCAAAAGACTTGAATGATAGCTACACTTTAATCAAGTTACAACCAAGCAGTAATAAATACCATTGAATACTTTAGAGAATGTCTGGATTAGTGCTCAAGTTACACAAACAAAGCTAGATCCAGCAGGCCCGAATCCAGTCTATGCCACAGCAAACAAGGCGCCAACTTCAGTAAGAAACAGTTCAGATATGCATGCACTATAAGCCTTTAACCAGAAATTTCCAGCTCAGAAGGGCAGAGTCCAGCCTCTCCTCCCACAAGAGTGCAGACCATGAACCCTCTTAATGTAAAATAACTGGCTTGAAAGCCCAAGTGCTTAAACCAGAATTAATACACTTTTAGAATAACAGACACTGAGCCCTCAATCAGCAGTTCTCAACCTAGAAGGATGTAAGCTACCTGTTCTGCCACAACAGTGCAGACCACAAACCCTCTCAGTGCAAAACAACTAACTGGTCCGAAGTCCAAGTGTTTAAACCAAAAGGCTTAGAATGAGTTACACCAAGCAGTAATAAATACAACTGAGTATTTTAAGATGATGCAAAAGTAAAAAGAAGTAGGTAAAAACACAAGTACAGTAAAAGCAGATGAAAAATTTTTTTTTTTTTTTTTTTTTTTTCTGAACAAGTGCTGAGATCAAAGAAACAGATTTGAGTGCTGAAACTAGAAAACTGGCTAGATGTGTGTTCATATATCCTGTCCCTCAATCGTCTTTCAGTTTTACCTGCATAAAAGCTGGGACAGGATTTACACATAGCCAAATAAACTCCTCCTGTAGTCTGACAGTTTCCCTTCTCAAATTTAACTATAGTTCTTAATGAGTTATTAATGGTAATGTTCTCTTCTGTACAAATGTACTTACATTGAGAACAATTTCCACATTTTGTAGTGCCATACCTACCCCTATTCTTTGTGACCATTTCAAAGGTCTTTTTTAAATTAGGACCTATCTTGTACACAAAACTTGGTTTTGAGCCCCCTATAGCCCATAACTTCGGGTTATTTCTAAGAATGGCCCAATTTTTATTAACATTGTTTTCTTCCTCGAATGCTTTACTCCCATGTGGGATAACCATAGCCTTTTCAAATCTATTCTTTTCTTCCTCTGTTTTATTTTTACTTTCCTCTATAGCACTTAAATTCTCTAATAGGGGTTTATATTTTTCCCCCATTCACTTCTTACATATCCAACGTATTCATCTATATTTTTTGTTGGATACCCTCTCTCTTGAAATAATTTTGCTACTATCAATAATTCATCCTCTATGCCCTCTTCCTTGGAAGTCATTCTTGCAATTCTTATTAGCAATTATTATTATAATTATATTAATTGTTAATAAAAATTGCAGAATCATATCCCACAACTGTACAGATATTGTCAGAAAGTCCAGGTAATTGGTGTAAGTCTCCTGCCTGTCACCCTGTCCCCATGGAAAATCAGTGGGATGACATCATAACTGTCAGAAATATATCCATAAGAACAAACCTGTCACTCTAGCAGCTCACCAAAGTGTTATGAGAGTAATAAGCAAAGTATGTTCCAACTCCACCCCCATGTTGTGAAGCTATGACCAGAGTTTTTGCAGTAACAGAGATAGAGATGTGTGTGCATAATAATAATGTGGAATCTGGTAATATGTTTGACAACATTCAGGTAGTGTTAACAAACATTCCCCCTACAAGTCTGTCAGATATGAAAACTGTGCCTAGAAATAAAAGATTGAAATCCTTACTGGTACTGTTTAGTCTGGTATTGTATGGCAGTGTTAGTGTTGCAGTATCTCTGACCAATAAAGTATTACTCATCACTGTCATCCACACAGTACTACATAATAAAACTGTCTAGCAAACCCTGTATAAGAGTGTTGTAATTACAAGGTCAGATTGTAAAATCACAGGAGACTTATAAACAGAATTCAGAGAAAAGATACACAGAAATACCTGTATAGCACACTCAGCTGTGATGTACACTGTTTTATTTTACCACACACAGCCATGGTTCAAATCCTGGGAGTGGTAGTAAGCTGCATGCAGAATCATACCCCTCGACTGTTCAGATCTGTCTGGAATGTCTAGATAATTGGCCCATATCTGCTGGCTGTTACACTGTCCCCCTGGTATATCAGCGTGCTAATCTCTGACATTTAGGCCACGTTTAATGTCATATAACTGACTGGCAGGCCTGTACATATTTGGAAAATGTCTATGAAAACAATCCTTTCATTGTACAACTCACCAAAGGTTTATGAGGGCAATAGTCAAAATATGTCCCGGTTTCACCTGCATGCTGTCAAGACATGTCCAGAGTGTGTGCAATAAGAGATGGACAAGTTTGTGCATAACATCAACCTAGAATCTGGGATTATGTGTAGGACCAGTCTAGTGTTAACAAACAATACCGCCACAGGTATACCAGGTAAGAGGTGTATACTGCAGGTAAAACACAGTTCATGTATATAGTTGTCTACATACTACACTGTCCAAATTAAGGCCATAGGGTAGTGTAATAATACCTGTAAGGTAAAGATCACAGCACTGACTAGGAAAGTAATGAGAACTACAGGGATATACAAGTTGTTAATTGACATCTTTCTCTCACCACCACCATATCTGCAACAATAAACTAAATACACAACACAATCGGTATGTACACAATTAAATCTACTGTTGAGACATATGTCCTATTGTTTGATAAATATTGAAATTTGTTCCTATGCATGTGCCATGTTGAAATACTCTCACATTGGTGGCATGCTGCCATCAATGGACCTGTATGCTGTTGCAATGGCCACTGTGGTTCTATATATGCATGTGTTCTGTTTGCTATGCAACTGTTCCATATCGGGTGTTTTGGGTTAATGGGAATTTCTATGCATGCTGTTATACCTAATCCTGGAATGTGTTGACTATTATTAACCTACATATGTTTTAAAATTGAAACACCATAGCACGTTTGCGAAGGCCGGTCCTAGCGAACCCACCTCTCCCACATCATCTGGCTGTGGCACCAGGCTCCAGCATGTCTGGGGCCCACCCTGGGACCTCCTCATCCACTGGTCCTGCACTACATTTGGGTGAAACCGCCTCAGGGGATGGGGCTCGCCCCCGCCCTGAGAGTGGGTGTGGACAGGTTACTGTCACCCATCGTCAGGTCTGGGGTCTGGTGTGTAGCGAGCTCTGCAGGGAGTTTGGAGATCTTCTATGCCAGCTTGAGGGCCATGTAGTGGAACTAGAGGGTAAGCCTGCCCCTCCTACTCAGTCCCCAGAACAGCCACCTTTGGGGCCATGAAGGTGCAGTGGTGACTGCCCATGGGTGGGGACCTCACTCCCACTGTTTCCATTAGGGGGTTCATGGGCTTCCGACTTCCAAACACCCCGCCCCATCCAAGGTGTTTAACCCCCACATGTGTCATATACTGCCCCTGTATGCTGTCTTTTCTGTCTTGTCTGCTATCCTACCCAACCTACCTCCCCAAATATACCTACTATCCCTCCCCAACATCCCACTCTCACCTTAAAAAAAAGGGCAATCTGTTCCCCCCCAAAATATCTCACCCCATACATAGCTATACATTTTGCACACATGTCCACTGGACACATGTAATTTGGTCTAATTGGCTTCACAACATATTATTGTTGTCCTCACCCCTCTCTCAGGGGCATGAGTGTCCAAATCTACCTCCAAATCAGTGTATATGCACAGCTGTTGCTGTAGAAGAAATGGGCAGCTATGGACCTTCCCTACACCTGTCCTGCACATCCCTAGCTATTTTCCCTGCTATTTTTCCCTCTTTGTGCCCCTTTTTCACCACTTTCCTATCAACATTTTTCTTTTCTTTTAAAGAAACTAGCACAGGGGTAAGCAGGAGTGTGAAGAATGGGTGAAGATAGATTTTTGGAGATAATTCTGTCATCTATAAATATTAATGTAAACCACAGGCTTGTTGTCTTAAATGGTAAAAATAGTGTTACATGTGGAACTGGAAAAAATGTAACAACAGTGCACTCTACTGACCAAGTAAAGCATGTAGCGACCCTTTGATGTTAAAACTCTGAGTCAGTAAGTCTAGAGTGAGGCATCTTGCCTATTGTTTTAAGGCCAGAGTTAATGGCCAGAATTTGCATGCATAAATGTCCTTTATTGCTCTGTTTTTTTGCCCAGATGTGAAGAATTTAAATGTAGTTTCTGTTAGCCTGGGAACCCAGGGAAGTGTGAAGAATGATGTAATATGAACCAGGAATGTGATTTTAAAAACAGAGAGAATCAGAGAGCATGAAGCATATTTGTCTTGACCATCCAACTCAGCACTGTCTTTGCTGTATATGTAAGTTTATCTTAGACTTGAATTTTCTCTTAGAAATAGCTAGTAACTAGAAAAATTAGACTGTTTTTCTGTGATGTCAGAACTGTACTGCTGAATTATTTTAAGTGTTTCTCTGTGATCTCTGAACTCTTAATGAAACCAAAAAAGGTTCTGTGAAATAATTCCAAACACTAGAATAAATCAACCGTTTAATGAAGCGCTTTTCGTCACCTTCTGTGAGGTAACTTCTTCAGATACATAACAAGTGAATGAAAGCAGTTATATAACAACACTAATCACATGGTCTACATGAAAGTTGTATCAATACATCAAAAAATAGTGCTGAAATAAAACTTTTTTAAAAGATTCACTTAAAATACTAATTTGCATAATTTAATGTTTGTTCCTATATTATTATAAATAAAATTACATTTAAGTTTTGTCACCCATCTATATTAATAAAACTTAGTGAAAAATATTTTTTGTTTTTTTTAAAAACATTTTTAACCTTTTTCAAACATTTTTAAACATAACTTTGTTAAAAGCACCGACCAACAATAATATAAAGGAGTAGTTGAATAAAAATTATTTTATGTATGTATAACTGAGAAAATGAAAAATGTTATCTATCCAAACTTTAAGTTTAAGAAGACATGCTATGTTACAATGCTCATTTAGACCAGGTTCAACAAAAGCATTCAGTGTTATTTGCCATGACAGTTCACATTCTTCAAGTAATACATTTAAAGGGCCGCCTTGGATGTTATGTTGAATTTGGTCTATTGCCCTGAATTTGAATGTGTGGCCTGCATGTGACATACTATGTTTAACCAGTGCGTTATCTAGTTTGTTAGTGGTTAAAGCATAAGTGTGTTCATAAATTCTGTCTCGGAGCTGACGCTCTGTTTTACCTATATAAAATGCTTTACATAATGAGCATGTAGCTCCGTATACAACTAATTTGGAATTACAATTCAACTTGTGTTTCGTTTGATATTTTCTATCATTGATGATGAATGTGACACCTGTAGTGATGAGTTTACACATGTTACAACAGCCACAAGTAAACATACCCACTTTTCTACAAGTGTCTTTACGTTTATGTGACTGAAAAATACTCTTTATGTTCTTTCCTCTCTTAAAAATAATTTTGGGGACATTACTAAATTTACTTGATAATATTATATCTTGTTTAAAGAGTTCACAATTTTTATACAATATGGATCTGATAAAAGTACTATCAGTACTGAATGTGGTAATAAAACTGCATTCAAATCCTTTAGCTCTGCTGTTACTTGTTGACTCATTATGTTCCTGGTCTAACAAGTTTTCACTGGTGGAACTAAGGTTGAAGCAGTTTTTTTCCCCCGAAGGTTCTCTTCTACACAAGATAGGGGTGATAACCCCATTAACTCTTTTCAAATGGAACTCACTATGTAATATTTCAATCAGGTCTAAAGGGTACCCTCTTTGTTGGAACACTTTTTCAAGTAACTTACACTCTTTTACAAAGTCACTATCAAGAGATACCATCCGGGCGGCTCTGATCAATTGACCCTTAATTATGGCGTGTTTTTGAGTTAAAGGGTGTGAACTTGAAAAGTGTAAAAATTAATTACAATATGTGTTTTTTCTATATATTTTCGAAATGTATCTATTATTAGCAACATCCTTAACTAGATTGATGTCTAAATAGTCAATACTAGATAACTGAAAGTTGAATGTAAATTTTAGAAAACTAGTTGAACTGTTAAGGTAGTTTAAAAAGTTACTCGCTGATTCAAAGTTACCACGAAACATGATGAATATGTCATCGAGGAAACGTGTATAATACAAAATGTTTGACATCTGTTCTGCGTTGTTAAAAACATAATGTTTTTCCCAATATACCATGACGGTGTTAGCAAAGCTTGCACCGCAAGGTGAGCCCATTGCTACACCGCACTTCTGCAAAAATAATTTGTTTTGGAAAGAAAAGTAGTTGTTAGTAAGGATGATGTCCAAAAGAGTTACCACTAAGTAAACTTCTTGACTAGAAACTCCTTTGCTATTAAGGAATAAGCTAACCCATTCTATACCGTCTAAATGTGGGATTGATGTATAAAGGTCTATTACGTCAATAGTAAGAAAGTTGGTATCTTTGTCAAATGGTAAATCATTGATGTTATTTAAGAACGCCCAAGAGTCTTTGCATACTTGTGACTCAGTTGTTAAATACTTTTTTAATATACTGTCGACAACTTTAGCACAAGAATATATAATGGAATTACGGCCGTCAAT